>NW_009941524.1:85803-99394 GCF_000696875.1 Nestor notabilis | reverse complement strand
CAGGGGATTTCTGTGGTTGCTAAGAGCAATTTGCTGTAGCAGGAAATATTTTATTATGCTCAAAGCTGTGTTCTGAAAGCCCCAGGGATTACAAAATGAGAAGCAAAACAAAACATGAAAAGCCCCTCTGCCTTCTCATAATTAACTGTCAAATGTCTCACAGGCCTCCCTTTCCCCTGTGCCTGCCAGGATGGTCTTGTGGGGTCTCAAGCACCTCAAGGTGTGACTGTGCCTCTGCTCTGTCAACATGCTTCACTTGTCCAGGAGAGTGAACAGTAGCACTGATATTAGGGGAAGACTCCTGCTGACTGGTATGAGTCTTTATAACTTCTTAAATATACTACTGCTTGTCTTCAGCTGCTTCTTGAGATCCCAGTATTTCTTTTTCTCTGTGAAAGCTGTGTGTGTTCCTACTGCTCTGCCTCATCTCTGCTCAGTCTCAGTGTCCATACCCCTCTACTACTATTTATCTCTTGTGTTTTCCTAAATTCGTTTTATGGCATTCAATTTTACCAAGACTTCTTCAGTAGAAACTACGAAGTCTTTCTCAAGGATGCTGCCAGAGGGAAAAAATGGTGGCAGTGATTAATTCAGAAAAGAGAGATGTAAACGTTGTACATGGGTGTGGTGTCAATTGGCAGAGAAGTAAAGGTTATGATAAATAAATCTGGACATATAAAAGATTTGAGGATTGTTTTCTTTCTCACCCCTCTCCTCTTTTTATTTTTAATTTTCAGTTACCGATAAAAGCTGGATATGGAAAAATAGAAGAGAAAGAGAAGATTTGCTTATATTTTGAAAAAAGGCAATTGTAAAGCAACTGTAAAACAATTATTAACAAGAAATCTTTTTACACCACTATTGTTATTTTTTTCAAAATTACATTTTGTTTGATACTTTAAAAAAAAAAAAAAAAGCCAAAAAGACCTTCAGGAAGGTTAAACCAGTTCTGCATTTCAAACTGGCTGGTCTATTCACCTTTGGGATCAGTCAAGGCCACATGGAGTTGTGTTACATATAGGTAAGGCTTATTATGTTATTATTTGAGTTTATCGTCAAGTAAGTGAGACAGCGAGTTATTCATGGGACCACCCTGCTTAAACCATTTCTTGTCTTAAAGAAACCAAACCAAAGTATTCCCACAAGTATTGAATGCATTACATTGCTTTGACTTCAGAAAAAGACCACCTCTGTTAAGCAGTGATTTATTTTTTTTGTTGGCCTCTTGGGTGACCACTGATGGCAAATTTTCCTGTGTTCCCTATAGTAGAAGCAATATGTTCTGAAGTATTTTGATTATGTTTAATGTATATGTATGAAAATGTGATATATGGTAAAGTGATGTATGGCAAAAAATAATATTGATATGCGTATTGGATATATCAAGAGGAAATGTGGAAGATATTTTCATAAGCATATATTCTACTTTATTTGGGAGAGGAATATTGGAAGGGATGGGAACACTTATGAAAATGTATAGAAGCCTTTTATAGCGTGTTGAAGCAATTTTTCTGGTAAGTGTTTGGAAAATATCCAAAAATGTTATGGTATACAAAGGAAGTAATATGTAACTTTTTTTACCCTTATTTTTTTTAATGTGTTTAATTTATGTCCATTTACTTTAGAATATATTAGGAACATATTTCATACAAATTAAACTCATTTCATTCTGTCTATACCCAGTACTGAAATTCAGTTGATTTTGTAATTATCTTTATCAAGCACACAAATACATTTCTCCAAAAGCCCAAGTTGGACAGAGACTTGGGTGACATGGTCTAGTATGAGGCGTCCCTGCTAATGGCAGGGGGGTTGGAACTAGATGATCTTAAGGTCCTTTCCAGCCCTAACCATTCTATGATTCTATATGTGAAATGTGCAATAAATGTGAAATTTAGGAAGGAAAAAACACGTTTCATACAAATTTTTACTAATCTGTCTTGTAAATCCTACTTTAAATATGCCCATGGAAGGTATATAGGTATATACCTGCATTCCACTATACAGGTCATAGTTACGAGGAGTATTTTCACAAATGATAGCTATATCTTTTTGGTTTTGTAAGATCCTCAGCGAGAAGTTGCTCATGAAAGAAAAGTCTTCCTACAAAGCAAGGTGTTTCACACAAGAAAATAAATTTCAGTATCTCTTCAAAATTATTACTTAAAATTTCTATACCATTTTTAATAACATCTGAAAAATGGACCTTCTCTGTTGGCAGATCAATGCCGGAATATAGCTGCATTGCTAACGACAAATGCTCTTCTGAGAATGTTTTTTTGACATCTCTCATGTTCAGAGTGTTTAATGATGGCAGTAGTTTAGTACTTGCTCTGCTGCTTTACATTTCTAGGAACATTTATCATTCTGCCATTTTGCTTTGCACTGCATTGTGGAATTAAATGTTAAAATGATATGGAGTTTCCCTCTGTTAAGCTTAAGATTTTAATTTTTTTGTAATAAGATGCACTGTTCTAGGACCAATGGAAAATTGCAGTGGCAACTTTCCAGAGTCTGAGGGATACATCTCATTTGATACTCATTTACACAAATGTATTCATGCCTTTCTGTTAGCCTCCCTTAGATTACGACATTTAGAAGACTAAAATACACCAGCAAATTAAACAGTCAAGTTAGGCCTATTTTAATCTTCTTCTCCCCTCCCTGGACCTCCCTTTTTTTCTTTCTTTGTATCTTCATATTTCTTCTTTCAAACTATGTCACTCTTACTTCCTTTTCATGTCCAGAAGGTGCAACTTTTAAAGAATTTTTTCAGGAAATAAACTCTCTAGAAGCTTAGGGGGTTGGCCTTTGCACAATAACCTGATATTAGCAATTGAATTCATCACTTGGAGGACTTCAAATAAAAATAAAAAAAAAAAAAGAAAAGGGAAAAAATAGAAGAAAAATCCTTACTTCAGAAAGATACATTTTACAGTTTCCTGGGTCATTTCTCAAGAAGCTTAGGCCCCTTGATTTCCTAATCTGATGGAAACTTTTGTTGTTGAAGTTTGTTTCATCCCAGACGAGAAGAGTCAATCTCTCCTGCAACCCAACAGTGCTGCTGGGAACGGACAAATTCCTGAGCCAGGAATGCTCAGGAAGGATATCTGCAAAGCCTAACTTTTGCTTAAAAAGTCAGTCTTCTCACTTGCCTTTTAGTGCCAGTGGAGTGAGAGTAAAGTTTCCTTCAGGGATGATGCAGAGCTCCTAAGTGAGCATCCTCACTCAGCCCTTGGAGGATCTGCCTGTCCCTATTGACTACAAAAGGAAGCTTGGCAGATTAGCACCTTCCAAGTCTTTCTGAATTCCACTTTGTCATACTGAAGACAAGAACTTCAAAGGTTCTGAAAAACAGGTTAAAACTCAGATAATTTTCAAATGTTAAACATCTTATCTAACTAGTCTCATGGGTGGGCTTTCTTATTTTATTTTTTTTTGCCTCCATTTCTCAAGTGAAAAGTGATTACTGATATCAAAAAAGGGATTTTTTCCTAGTTCATCAGATGTTACTGGAAATTATATTTCAAGTTAGTGTTTGAACCTTATAAATAGATGGAGAAAATTTAACTTTATCCAATCACGAAAAGAGAAATTTTCTCTAAATTACCAAGATACAGATCAATACTGTTGAGTGCAGGAATATCAAATGATTATGTTTCTAAAAAGGTGCATTTTGATTATTATCATAACCACATTGCCACAATAGTAACAGATACACAGTGCCCTCAAAAATCTGGATGGATTTAAAGATACATTTCTTCTACATTTTCTTTGACAGTATCTTCCACTAATTTTTCTTCTATAGCTATGTTTTTGATATGAAAAAACTTAGCCATCTAGACAGTGTTATAGGAAAAAAATTAGAATGTTTCAACGTTCTTATCTAGCTGACAAGTACGGTCTTGAACTTTATTTCAGATGTCCTAAAAAAAGAAAGAGTTAAACGTCCAGAGCTAGATCTTTGAGCTACTTTCCAGTGCTTCAGTTCCTGAGGATTGTAAGCATGGGCTGCCTTAAAATTTTATGTCACCACTTTTTCATGCAAAAAGGGAAGGTGTTTTTTGACTACAAAGGCCACTGCAATTTCCAGTTGCACCATAGACTTAGCCTGGCATACTGTATTTATTAAAAATGGCATCTCTCACTATGAGAGGCTTATCTGAGATCTCAGCCTGCAAAGTAACTTCTAAGTCTTCCTTCAGCTTGGAGGAACTTACTGTCCTAACTCTAGTCCTCTGGGTCCTAGGAAGGCCTCTGCTCTTTAGTTTCAATTACACATCTACATTTTCATGTGTTCCCCCAGCCTATGAATTATGCTGCCCTTTGCCGTATGCCTGAGGCATTTTCTAGCCATGTATGCTGGCTTTTCCATAGTGCCTGAGGCTTTATAAAGATCTTGATAACTTCTTTTTTTTTTTTTTTTTCCAGAATAGAATTCATATATACCTTTTTTTGAATTCCAATTCCCTAATGGAGAGGTGAACCCAGAGGCAGACAGGTGGGAGAGAGGGAAAAATCTACAGCTAAGACTAGAAGATACCAAAAGAGTTGTCGTAGAGCTGGATGATGAAGTGTCAAAGATGGTGTTCTTGGCACGTTACATTTCCTATTAAAAAAATATTGCCTTTTAGAAACTTTTGAATGTTTTAGAACATTTGTAACCTTACAGAATAGCTACATTATCAGAAATGCTCTAATTTGTTGTTTACCACGTTCTCCAAATATCCATTATTCTAGAGGCATTATTTGACAGACAGATCTTGACTGATCTGCTTTGTAGTGGATCAGTGAGCCAAACCTCTCTTTTTAAGCTCCCTTACCAGTGTCCAACTTCTTGATTCTTCATGTTCTTATTAAAAATGACAGCAATACTTCTATACATTCATTATTTTAAAGAAAATAATGAAAAAATTAATATAGAATTTTTAATCTCTTGAGTAATTTATATGTTTTATTTAAGTCTCTTGGTGCTTGTGGCCCTGGAAACCTATGTAACAGGAATCAGGCATATTTTTGAAGAGCCAAACTGAAAGTTGTATTTGTTTTAATACAGGACTAAGGGTCCTCAAACTATTGATGGTGGAACAAAGTAAGTGTTCTAAAGGTTCTACTTTATAGGAGGATCAGCAGTTTTTAATGAACTTATAAAAGCAGTTGACTTAGTATTTCTGTATTATTTTTATAAATACAGAATAAGGGTATTTTAGAATTGTTTAGTCTTACCAGAAATTAGTGAAGTGAGGCTATGTTTCTTAAGAGATTTCCATTATATTAGTAGCTCTATGCTTTAGTATCACTGTAAGATAAAAGTAATATAAGTGTAATGTTGACTAATAGAATAAGGTGCACAAAGTATGACATGGAATACAATAGAAGTGTTTTATAAATGTTTATGTAAAGGAGACAGCTCAGCAACAAAAAGGTAGAATTAAAAGTTAATTGGGAGGACTTGTTGTTTTTCTGGCACAGAAATAATCTTTTTTTTCCAAACCAAGGGAATTATAAATGCAGTAAATTACTAGACTGCTTGTTAGAACGCTTGTGTTAGCAATAGGGGATCGACCTTACATTTTGTAGCTTTTTATTCAAACATGCAACATTTACTGCAATACAGTAAGCAGTTTTCATGTGAAAGTCTAAATGAGCATACCAAGTTAAGGAACTGATATTTAATTTACCTATTTTTGTTACTGTTCATCTCTAACAATAACCAGAGAATGAATGAATGTTGCAACTGCTTGAGTTTAAAAGGATTGTGAATGTTCGTTTTGAGTGGTCTGAAGGCTCACTTTCACCCCTGTTAGGTTTTTAATCCATCTTTCCTCAATAGCGGAATGAAGTTAATTGCTGGTTAGTGTGATGGCATGATGCTAACTTTTTATGGACCTTTTTATAGATGCAGGATTTGTATGAAAAAGTTGTCTGATACTTTTATGGAATATGACTTTGACTCCCCATAACTGGTTCTGGTGCAACTAGCTCTAGCTTTATTCCTGTTGGAGGAGATGCTAACTTCTACTGACTGCCTTTGCAAATTCTCATCTAATTAAAATTGCCAGGCATGTCCTTCATGGTGAATTGAATTTCTGACCTCATCAGATACGAGGGTAACAATGACATAGTATTGCAGTTATTTGGAGCTGTGGGAGGCATGTGGGCTGAGACTGTTGATACAGATAGCGCTTGTTTATGATGAAAAGAAATAAGATGTTGGCAACTTAGACCTTACGAGGTCCATTTTAAAAGCTATAGGTGTATGCCAATTCTGCAGTTTCGCAGAATGCTGCTTTAGGCTAAGAAGCAATGAGAAAAAGAGAAGAGTTTAAAAATGGGAAATGAGGTTATTTGAAGGTTTAATTTAGATTATTTCAAAAGTGACAGAAAGATGATAAGCAAAGGGGAGAAATAGCCAGCTGTCACCTGTAATCTATAAGGTTTCTCTCTCTGACTATTTCTTAGCTGGAGCAAATCAGATTAGCTCATTAGCAGTTGATAAAATTATAGCAATGGGATTTGGTTCCGGACCTTTTTGAAAAATGGGTTTGATGGTTTTCATTCATCAAGAAACTTTTTGAATTCAAAACCAAGTTAGGAGGCAGCTGCAGAAGAACATCTGAATGATCAAACCATCCCTGGCACACAGACTCATCCAAGGCCCTGCTCTGGATTATCACTCTGGAGAAGCTTTCCAGCCACAGGTGAGTGTCCTGGTCAGCCAAGATTGAGCTGAGTTCTTTCTGTGCTTTGGGACATTCTTTCCATGAAAGTGATTTAATTTTATTTCAAGATACAATATGAAAAAGAGTAGTAATACTTTTAAATGTTTCATAAAACACAGTTACCTTCTGAACAGCATTAGCATAATATACGCACACTTCCTCGTTTCCTTGCTAGATGCTGTATTTTGTGTCTGTGTCATCTTTTATGTTTGTTTTTATTTTGTACCCCATATTTGATTGCTCTAGTAATCTTTTTCACTCTCACGTGTCTTTAGTAAAAGAATGTAAGAACACATTGATTTGCCATGATCCTTTTTGGCATTACACTACATTTTTTTCCAAGTCTGTAAAAAAAGACCAGGGAATTCCTTTATGCCTAAATGATTTGTTTGACACAGGTAGAGTAAGGTGGCAGTTTTATTAATAAACCTCTTAGATACTGGTCCTGTTGCAGATGATTTCTGTTAGAGAAGAAATGCTTGTTACAGCTTGGGAATGGCAAGTACCAGAGGTATTGTTCTGGGAGATGAAGCATTCAACATGATTGATGTTTTCTAATGCCATGTATAAGTGAGGACAGGACTTGGGGTTTTTTTGTTGGTTTTTTTTTGTTTTTTTTTGTTTTTTTAAATATTTTCAGATAAGGCTACTTGAAAAAAAAATGGAGTTTTTTGTAAATGGTGAAGAAATAAAAAGAACAACTCATTCCTCTCTCATGTTCCTTAACATTTGTCATTTTTAAATGCTACATAGTTTTTTATTTGTCATTTTGAAAAGGAATAAACAATGGTGTTTGCCTTACTCTTGAACATCCACACTGCAGCAGTGTAGATGAACTGCCCAGGTTGAAAGGGACCTCAAAAGATCCTCTGGTTCATCCTTTTGTGGGAAAAGGAGCCTAGACATGATTATCTAGAAATCCGTTCAATCACATTTTGAGAACTTCCAGCAATGGGGATTCTACCAGGTCCCTGGGGAGGTTGTTCCAGTGAGTGATTGTTTTTACTGTAAAAATTTTTTTTCATACATCAAGATGAAACCTCTCCCAGTGTAACTTGTACCTGTTGCTCCTTGTCTTCTCCACATGGTGCCCTGTGAAGAAAGAGCCTCCATCTTCTTTGTAGTCATTTAAAAATGACCTTTCTTCAGAATAAAATCAGATTTTTGTAGGTACTAATTGCATCACTTAAGTCTCCTATTAAGATATTTACTAAAGTTAAGACTACGATTCATATTTGATAAAAGTAATTTCCTTTTTTTCCTAGTTGCAAATAAATCCTCAGTAATTAAATTATATTTTGAAGTAAGTCTGAGCAAGAAATCACACAACTTCTAATTGAAGGGAAAATTACTTCCTACTATTTTACATCTTTTTGTTTATTCAGCCCAGATCTGGTGATCATATACTCCACAATGTCATTTTTTCTTTAGAGGTCTTTCAGAGAGTAGAGCAAATCTGTTTGTTTGTGCTTCAACCCCTCCTCTCCCCTGGATAAGTTCATTTCAAAATATCTGATATTTCTTCACATCTGGACACTTCAAACCCCAGTGCTAAAATGTTGCATATAAAGTAATTTGTGGTTTTAAACTTTGGTTTCCACTCTCCCATATAAATGCAAATATAATGTTTTCCATTAGAATAACTCTGCCTCGTGCTTTTTTAATAGTGGCATTGGAGACTAAAAGTAGAGTCACATCCATTTTGATAATATTGAATCTTCTCTCTCAGCTCCAATCTAAATATTTCCATCTGTCAGATTTCTTATTTAATATTCTGAATAATGGCAATTGCAGGAAAAAAGGGAAAAGGGAACAGTCATTTTTATTTCACTTTCTTTTGCCAGGCTTTGGTGGTATTACAGTTCCTTCTTGGATTGAAGAAATGTGTGTGTGAGGATTTATAGTCCTTTCCTCTGCCAAGATGTCTCCTAGAAATCCAAGGTGTCATTTGCAAATGTTCATAACCAAACATATTTTCTAACATAAAAGAAAAAACAATCCATCTTTCCCTAAACCCAAACTGATTTCTGGTAAAGTGGAAGGAAATGTATAAAACCAAGCTTGGAAATATGAAAATAAAAACTATAGTTCTCTTTTTTTTTTTGTGTAAATGTACAAAACAAGACACTATGACAGAATCTGTTGTCTTGACTTCAGCCCTAAATGCTACCATCCCTGACATTGTCCAAGTGAACATGGAGCACCCAGTAACTCCAAAGTTAGTTAACCAGTAAAGTGATAAATTCCTGTGACATTTACTGGGAAAGGGAATAAAATAATGATCAAGCAGTTCCAGGAAATCAAAAGGTCAAAATATCACATGAAAAAGCAAGTTTCAGTTTTTAAAACTCCATTTTCTAGTGGACCATGCTAAAGCAACTGTTGGTGAGGATCCACCTTTATGAACTGTTTTATGGTGTTAAGTGATTCAGCCATAAACAATTGCTCTGAGCTAAAAACCTGGTGTATAAGTTTATAGTTGGGTAGTTTGGTGGGTTTTTTTTGGTTTGGTTTTTTTTTCCCCACAAAGACCTTACATCCAGAAAAGAACAAAATACATCTGTTCTTTCATTTTTTAATTCTATTTTTAATATCCTAAACTGTTTTCTACATTTTTTTATTATTTTGTCTCTCTCCTGTAAGTCAGATGTTCAAAGAGCCAAGGTAATACAGTATCTAACAAACAGTGGAATATCAAATGTCCACAAATCAAAGCCTGTCTCCTCATCCAAGGTCTGCTTAGGAGTAAATGTTAGGAAAATATAAAGAAATCTCCCAGCATGTCCTATATGAGAGTTCAAAACCCATGAACTCTATCATGAAAAGTAAATAAATGACTCTGTCCTTCACTGCCAAGCTGTTATTCCATAATGTGGAGTTGGCCTCTGTTGTTGTCAACAGTGACATATAAATCATATCAGACAAAACAAGAATCAGGCTGACCCTTTACTCCTTCCTTAAGGCCAGTGCAAACATATCTGATGACTAAAGCCTTTTTCCCCTGTTTTCTTTCCCCCTTTTCACATCTCTCTCACTTGTTGGTTTCTACTGGGGTGGGGAGAGTAGAAAAATGTGTGGGAGCCTGTTAGAAATCTTCTACAAGGAATTTCAGCCCAATTTCCTAAGCCAAAGAAGTTTCAATAACACCACCCCACCCACTGTTTGGTCCTTCATAAAACCATGGCTCCTGCTTTTCGTGACTTCTGGGAACAGAAATGTACAGAGAAAGCAGCTTTGCAAATGAGAAGTCACAAACCCAGGATGACACAGAACAAGAAGTGTCCTGGAGGGGGTAAGGTAGAATGAGAAAGGCCAAAATGAGAAGGCTAAGGAAGGAAATACGGAAAGAGTTAAAGGGAAATAAGACTGAGGAGAATACGCTAAGGCTGAGCCTTTAGTAAGACCCGGGGTAAAACACTTTAAAGTCAGAGTGGTTTAGGTATCTTTGAAAGCGTTACCTTAATATGTTACCTAAGTTTCATGTAAGTCAATGAGTAAAATATCCAGTGACTTTCATATTAGTTGGACAGGGCCCTAACTGAAAAAGGGCATGAAATTAACTGAATTTTGTCACTTGTAAAGCTCCTGCTGAGCTCATTTCAGGATCAAAGCCTAGAACTGTAATTGTGTTCCTCGTTAAAATAATGGAACAAATATCGAGAGAAAAATAACTAAACCCAGGGCAGTAGTGCCAAGAGCGATAAACAGTGTGGATTTATAAAGAACAGATCTTGCCTTACGAACCAGATTGCCTTTTTCTAACAGAATTTAAAAGGGTAAAATTCTGCTATGTTTGTGAGGGCTGACCTATGTGAATACCGGTCCTAAATGCTGAGCTATAATTAACAGATGAAGGGAGAGTAGTAGATTAATACTGTGCCCCATGACATTTTACTGATCAAGGGTAAATTTTAAGGAAAGTTTTGTCATGCAGGAGCAGGTTATCACTTGGAGATTTTCAGTACTCCTCTGTACATAGTACTGTGATGTCAATTAATATCCTGGGTGCAGCACTATGATGAAGAAAACATTGACAAATGGCAAAGTGCTCTGAGTGTCATGTCAACAAGACTTTATTCAGTCAGAATTTCAAAATGAAGAAATCCTCTTACGGGAAATTCTCATACTGAATTATAGAACATTGGGAATGTGATAATTATACTGTGAATGTGAGAAGCTTGAAAAGGTGTTAACAGGTATGTGGGGAAGCGGCATGTGAAAGGGATTTGAGATTGCAAGAATCAAAACTGTTGTCCTGCACTTGCAAGGTGAAAAGGTGGGGATGCAACGAACTACTTAACAGTCACATGAAAATCCTTCCTGTCACAAACCAAGCTGGTCAATATTATGTTACAAAATTAAGCTCCAGTACTCTGAGAAGCGTATAAAGCTATAAAGTTATGCATTGTAATTGGAAGGAGAAGGATAGTGTAATCAGATACTTTTGTATCAGGTTTTCTCTGGTACATAAAGGGAAGATTATCTACACTTAATACAGCTGTGTCCATACCTATGTAAAAATGTCTGATGAAGGGACAACGTGATAATCCATCAGGCATATGGCGTGAAACTGATAGGGAAAAGTGTAAGACTGTCTGGAAGGACTTTGACTGTAAGATGTAGTAGTTCACTGAGTGGAACAGGCTGTCTTATGGATGACAGCTAACTTGGCCTAGCATGAAGGAAATGCAAGTGACACCCCCTCTAAGGATAGCATTGGTCCTGCAGCAGCATCCAAAATCCAGTAATCTCTGATTTAGCCAGGATGTCCTCATATTGCTTAGTCCTCCTTTATCCCTGTCTGGTGCAGCAGAAGTTTTAAAGATAGAGTTAGGCATGGATTATTCTGGTGTTAACTGTTGGCTATTGCTAGAAATTATTAGATTATTTTTCTCCTCAGATAACTTTTTCAGGGTTTTTAAGGACTAATAAATCCTTATTTAATCAGGCTGTCCCAGTAGGGAATCAGCTGAAATATTTACATAATTTTTCCCATGTCAGTGTGTTGTGTTCATATTCTCTCCTTGCTTTTCAGCTGGTCTAAATGATCATTGTACTGTTGAAATCAATTGTATTTAAGCACCTGCCGCTTCCAGGGGTCCAATATTTACCAGTTTTTCTTGTTGCCGATGCCAAGAAAGAAAAAGGGATCATTTGCTCGTCCCTTTGACGACATGGAGTTAGAAAATGGAAAACCCTACATCCTGTCTTGTAAGATCTCTAAAACTTAGATATGAAGGAGAGTCAATTATTGCAAGGGTGAAAGATAAGCTTCCATGTGGAGTTCTTTGATAAGCCAGAACACATACTGGACAGAAAGAGAGAGAACATGAGCCTCCATCTGCTCCATACAGCTCTTGTGTTTGGGCTGAAATACTTGGAATCAAGTGGAAAGCCAGACTGAAGTGGAAAAAAATGTCACCTACACTTTTCCTTTTTAAAGTGTGCTTTGTAGTAAATTGCTTTCTGTTTAATTTGGCTTATGCTAGCAACGCTGCACTTGGTGAGGCAGCGTGACTCCTATCATCTTCAGCATGAGCAGGATCAGCCTTTGCATTTCACTGTTGTCATGGAGTAGCTAAAGTGTTAGTCCTTTATTGCTAGTCCTTACACATACATCTAATTACCTTCAAAACCAGTGGAAACTTTACTTTGGTAAAGACTGTAGCTTTGCTTTTGGCAGAAATTTATTCCTTTAACTACAAAACAAGAAAGTAAATATTATTGTTACTCTTTCACAAACTCCAGCATTTTTATCATTTTAACTGCACTGAATTTCAGAAATCTGAATCTGTAGGTTGTAAGATTGTATTTAACAAAAACATTATTTGAGTATATAGTGTATTGTCTTGTGTTAAGATATCATAACTAGAATATAACCAAAAAGATTGTTCAATTATATCTTAAATTAGATCATTCAGTAGTGAACTAAAAAAGCTGCCTGGCAGTATAGTTTTGGTTGATGAAGAAAGAAGTGAATACAAAAAAAGGATTCAATCTTCAAGCACATCTTTTTCCTGAGTCACAATGAAGGACTAATGTTATATTCTATACTAATCAGTCACACTAATTTTGTGGACAAATGTTAATGAACATAAAAAAGAACTCAAACTATTCTCAGCATTGAGAACCAAAATCTTGTTGTGAATTTAACTATCTGGAAAAAAAAGAACATTCATTTGTTTCTATATAATTTGCAAACATAGCTTTGCAATAACAAGTGTGCTAAATTGCTGGAAATCTTTCTGGAATATTAAAAACTTCAATTCTATACCCAGCAGATATTAAAGCATTGTCATCCCAGCTCTTCCTTCGTGAATACGAATCTCCCCTCAGCAGCAGTTTTTATTCTATCTCGTGTTAGCCTTTCACATGTAACTGAATTCATGCAGAGACTTTACAGAGAGCAACGTACTGGACTGTGAAGGCAGTGGAAAAGCTCCAAAAATTCAGTGAAGTCTGAAGTAGCCTTGCACAAAGTAAATGTAAGAAAATCTTTGCAGGATTTTTGACAGCTATATATATAGATCTCATGTTCATCTTCCAAAAAACACACAGTGCTGAAAGAACTTCAGGGAGTTTGGAAAGGCAAGAGGTGGTGTTACAACACCAAGGAGTTAAGGTTACCTGCCCCTAGGTGTTTCGTATCTGTTTTGGCCATGTTCTGCCTTTGCTGAGTGCATCAGTGGGCTCTGCATGTTCCAGGAAGGGCATAAAAGATAACTGTAGTATCAAATATATATTCATCTGTAAAAATAAACTGGGTGTGTCTCTTGACTGGCACTTACTGGTGATCAGCGTACTTATGCAAGGTTACCAGGAGGACTCATCATACACCTTACCCTGCTGTTTTCCTGCTGTGCTAAGCC
>NW_009941524.1:74532-85772 GCF_000696875.1 Nestor notabilis | reverse complement strand
CAGGAATGCTCCTCTGGGAGGGATGAAGGTGCATATATCTGGTAATTTCTACATATTCAAGGAGAAAACTCAAGGTACTGCAGGAAAACACTCCCTTCTACTACTTAAACTCAGCCCTGTAATGAAAGCAGAAAGGTGTGGCAGCAACAGAAATGTCCTCTGGGCACGAAAGTTGCAATATTGTCCACATTACCCCTCTGCACTGCCTGATGGCTTTACCCCTAATGATGAAGCCAAAACTGTGACCGCCACTTTTTGGGTCATAGTAAGTTTTCTCAGGAATTGACCAATACTTCCACTCCATTTTCCCAGTATTGTTAGCAAACACTTTTAAAGCTCTGCAAGAAAGAGGTCACCTATTCCATAGACAAAGGTCCATTTGTATTGATTTTCACTAATAAAAATAAAAAATAAATAAAAAAAAAGATGCTGGTGGGCTAATTCATTTATGCACAAAGAACTAGCACATGTATCAGCCTAAGGATCACTGAAATGTTGTAGTAAGGAATTTATAATGATTGGCTGAGTCATTCATTTTTAAGCTCAGCTTCAGCACAAAGTAGTTTGAAATAAATGCATTACTAATACTTGAGAATTCTTTTTTATACTGGAGGCATCACATTTACTTTAATGAAGTTGGTCCTTATGGTACCAGTGTAACACCTCTAACACCTTTATTTACAATATTGGAGACATAACACATAATTTCTGTAAAATTTTGCTTTTGAGGCCGTGTTTTTGCAGAAAAGGTAAGTATCATTAAATGCATCTTCTGTGAGAATTCAAGGGGGGGTTTTATGAGGAGAGTGTCACCAAGATCCTTAAGCTGAGAATCTGCTGTAGCTGAGCACTGATAAATACTAAGCAGGTACTGGAAAGCAGTAGAAAGTCTTCCTCACACTCAGAAATTAGATGAAGAGTCCTTTTACTTGGACAGATAAGCAAAATCCATGGAGACTAGAAGAGAACCATGCCTCCCAGCAATGGATGTGTCCTACCCATTGATTTTTCAGATCTTCAGACCTAAGAAGAAAGAAAAAGATAGAAGAATATATTACTGATTCTGTTGACAGCCTGATCAGTGATTTACAGGTTTATGTACCCATTGTAGAGCCTTGAAAGTTACTGCTGATGGTGTCTTTAGTTAATAGTTAGTACTCCAGAGCAGCAATGGGTTTGTGAGGTGACTCCCCATCACGAGAACTGTGCCAGACTGTAGCTAAGGCTGTTCAAGAATAATCTGATAAAGGCAAAAAATACTCAGAATCATTTGTCATTTTTTAATTTCTGAATTCTAATGATTATTGCTTAAAATTATCAAACAGTATATAAACTTTGCAATCAATTTAAACTAAAAGCTGTTAACATTCTGTTTTGATCTCACTTTTGCTTTAATGCTTGCTTTATGTTCTTAAATTTCTAGATATCTCCATGATAACACATAATAGCACTCATGATTGTATTGGATTGTTCTTTGGTTTTCATTCTATTGTAAATAAGATTTTCCCATGTTGTTGATCTCTTCCTGTTAAACTTGAATTATCTTCCTATGAAAAAATATTCAGAGAAATATCTGAGAATTTTTTAATAGTAGTAGGCAATCCTTATTTCAAAGCATAGCTGATGCAAGAGGAACCTTGAACACAAAAAGTAAAATAGATGCTTAACTGTTTCATGCTAGTAACAGTAGCCACTTTAATGCCACAGAGCACTAGTCATACAACAAAAGAATATTCAAACTTTTGCTACTCCATTGTACAATAAAATAAAATATAATGTAAAGCAAAACTATGTTGTTATGTCACAACAACATGCTAGAAAAACAGAAGTGTAAAAGTTGATACACGACATTATTTTAGGCATTTTCCTGACTTCATGTCATAACAAAAAAGGAAAAGACAGAAAACATCTCTAAATGAAAATTACACGCTAAGTAAGATTTTAATATTTATTAAAGGAAGACTTTGCTAAATGTTTTGTCTTTTAGAGACTGGTTAGGTTTGGAAAGGACCTAAACAAAACTGTGGAAAACTCTTCCATTATCAATTCCTGGATCAGTAGTTGTAATTGTTGTAATGACTGTGCCCAGGAAAGGGCTCTGAATTCCTGCTTAATGCCTATTTGCTATCTCAATAAAGCTCCTTAAAACACCTTGGAGAGTAACCTCCAGATTCAGGGTCACTGTTTCAGTTGGTTCCCATGACTGGGCGAAGCAGCACAGCCCCCCTCTTTCATCTAAAGAGAGATATAACAAATAGTCACAGGCTTTCATTCCCACTCAGAGTAGAAGCAGAAGCGTCTGGGAGGAGTTTCCTTTGCGAGGGTTTGAAGGTGTCTGTGGGAATGCGGAAAAGCTATCAGAAAACAAAACTGCAGCAGGACAACGCTTCTGGACTTCAGTTCTGGCTGAAAAATGCTTGAAACTGAGAATAGACATTGATTTTCCTTGTGTTTCCCTGGGCTTAGTAAGAGCTTTTTGAGGAAATTGCACCGAATCAGAGAAAGTCCTGACTTCATTGCCACTTATACTCCTAACATAAGGCAGCCCCTCATTTTTTGCTGACTTTTCACATTAAAAAACATCAATGTCTTTTATAGTTTGAATAAAAGATTGTTTCCCTATAGGATCTCTCTTAAATGAGCACCTGTATACAAACAAAATAGACCTGATTTTTTTTTTAGTCTTGTAAATAAGAAGCCTTGGATGTGATCCAGCCTTTCAGTGAGGGAGCCAAATAATTGACAGTCTGGTCATAGCTGGCAGCCACAGCAGTAGGGTTCCAAAATATGAGGGGAGAAGGGAGAGCAGGTATAAAATACATGCCTTTTACCAGGTAGGTTGTCACTGAAATAACATATCTACTTCTTCAGCTGTAAATCTCAGAACTCTGTGGCTAAAAGAAATAACTCTCTGAATAGTGCTGATTCCTGCCTACTGCTGCCCTTCCAGTAAAGCCATCTCAGAGTAAACCTTTTCTCTGTGGTGAAGGGTGCTGATTTTTACCTTCACACAGAGGTTTGAAGATGTCAGAATCTGATCCTTACCCACTTAAATTTTGACTTGCAGTAATGGCTATTTTGATCAAATGCTTTATCAATACATTCTTAAGACTTCACAGAAATGTAGAATTTAGAAAACTACTGACAAAGTGAACATTAAAATGATAATGCCCAAGAAGTGCACAGGACCTTTTAAAAGTGTGAATTGTGTTTCTCCAACAGGTGTTCTGATGAGTCACATCTTCCTCTCCTCCAATTTTCTTGAATTTGTGCACATCCTTGAGATACCCACTGTGCAGTCTGGCTAGTCAGAACGCTGTTTGAGTTGCATTAATAATATTTGTTTTGGCACTGAATAACCTTGAAAGGCTTATGAATGGAGTACAAGAGCAGGTCAAAGGAGGTGATCCTGCCACTCTACTCTGCTCTCGTGAGACCTCACTTGGAGTATTGTGTCCAGTTCTGGTGTCCTCAACATAAAAAGGACACGGAGCTACTGGAGCAAGTCCAGAGGAGGGCCACAAGGATGATAAGAGGGCTGGAGCACCTCCCGTATGAAGACAGGCTGAGAAAGTTGGGGCTGTTCAGCCTGGAGAAGAGAAGGCTGCGTGGAGACCTCATAGCAGCCTTCCAGTATCTGAAGGGGGCCTACAAGGATGTTGGGGAGGGACTCTTCATTAGGGACTGTAGTGGTAGGAAAAGGGGTAATGGCTTTAAACTTAAATGTGGGAAGTTTAGATTAGATCTAAGGAAGAAGTTCTTTACAGTGAGGGTGGTGAGGCACTGTAATGGGTTGCCCAAGGAAGTTGTGAATGCTCCAACCTTGGAGGTGTTCAAGGCCAGGCTGGACAGAGCCTTGGGTGACATAGTTTAGTGTGTGGTGTCCCTGCTCATGGCAGGGGGGTTGGAACTAGATGATCTTAAGGTCCTTTCCAACCCTAACTGTTCTATGATTCTGTGATTCTAAAAGCATTCCGATGCTTTTATCAGGTGTAGTTGCAGGGTTTATATTAAAGCAAATGCTTAATATAGTTTCAGTTTCAAAGATTTTACTGGGTGCTGGTTTTATTCACTATGTAGTAGTACAGTCTTGCAGTGTCTAAATCTTTTCAGTTGTTTATAAATGGTCTTACATAACCCTTTTGTGTTTTGTAAGCAAATGTATCCATTCAAAAGACAAATGTACAAGATCTGCTGATATTCAGTGGAATGTTTCAGTCTGGCTTTGGTTTTGTACATATAAAAGTTTGTGTGTCTGGCCTTTTTCATAAGTTATTTTTGCTCCATCTGCTTAAGCTTAGATTATAATGTCCTCCACACTAATACACACCAAAAACCTTTACAGAGGTATGCATCTAGAAGTTTCAGTATTACAAGATGAGTTAGTCCATTGAAAATTAGGTCTAGGGATAGTAAGCAAGTAACAAGCACCATTTCAGGTACAGTGTCTTCCTTTCTATTACATCTGCCTATTTTTATAGTGACATGAATATATTTTTCTTTTTAAAAAATTTTTCCTTTTTTTTGGTTAGGAGTCTCACCACACTTTGGATATATATGTGAAATGGCAAGGCAAATCCACAAGATGGAATTTTGAGGTTGAAAAAAAGAGAGGAAAAAAGTTATTTAGGTTTCTTGCTGGCCTTGTAAAGTGTATTAACACTACCCCGAGCCCTGTCACATTCACGAGCTAATGTAAAAAATGAGAGAACTGTACTTTTTTTGTAGTCTAATAATTTAATTAGCTGTACAGTAATTGCCACAGGTTTTGATAATTAAAATCTCGTCCCTTTTCACATTAAATTTTAGGAAGAAGTCTGGAAATGGACAGAAGTTGTTGGATTTCAGCTTAAATGAAAGATTTACCCTAAAATAAAGATCCATTCATAATAAAAAAAAATGGTTTAGTCCTTGCAAATGTTGCAGAGACTAGTTATAGTACCAAAACCATAAAATAGAAAAATAGTGGGTGATGGAAAGGCCAGAATAGGGCTGTCAAATTTAAAATTTTAACATATGGACTGCTCACTCCCTGCTCTGGTTGCTAGTCATTCCCAGATGGTGTCTTTAGTGAGTGATGGTGAGGGGAAAGGAGCAGGTGGCAATAGCAATTTTTTTTTTATTTTTTTACATATATCAAATTAGAATTCTGTGTTCTATATTAAAAAAAGCAAGGAAGAGAGAAAAAATACAGGAAGTATGGAAAAGGTAATGCATAACTTGGAATTTGAAGCTGAAATTAAGGAAATCCTATTGTTATGGGCTCATGAGTCAGAATCAGAACTTGGATCCAGATCTGAGATCTCTCATAAGTGGTGGATAATAGCTTTCATGCAGGGCATTGTTCAGCTCTAAGTATGGCGTGCCCCAGCAAATACAGGAAGAATCTGCTCACCAGAATTGACTTAGTTTCTTCTCTGGTGCACAATGCATCAGAGCTCTCAAATGTGTGCTTAAAGATAAGTTTTCATACATGTTTAAATGTGTTTGCTTAAATGGAAACCTTATGCCAAAGAGATGGGGCTTGCGGTTTTAGTGCTGAACATTTGAGTTTATGATGTCAGGGATGATACTGATCTCTTTAAGCCCAAGGATATTTTTTGCAAGAGGTTTCTTCTTATAAGAAACATCCTTTCACTCTGTTAACTCTTTGTTGATGACTACTAATGCTGGAGTATGCCATGTCCTAGTTTAGAGAGTGATTACACCTCCAGGTGCTGACTCCAGCCTTTTACTTACATTGAGCCCACTGCACCTTCACATCTAGCTTCTACTCCACAGTCCGTGACTCCACTGTTCCTCATGTTTGTGTTCAGGTGTGTCTCTAGTTTGCAAGGCTTTTCCAGAGTATAAGTAACATTTCTTTACGTGACATAATAAACCTAAACCTTGTATTTATTTCTTTACATTTTTCAGTAATAACCTAGTTGTTTTTTTCAGGTTTTTTAACCTAGCTGGTTGAGAATCTGATCTTATAATTGAAAAATTAATAAAATTAGCTAACTACCTGTGTGTCTCTGTTACAGACATAGCTTCTTGGTATGTAAATCCTAATAAATATATGAACCTGATGAGTACTTCTTTTATTATTGTCAGAAATCCTGGATGCCATGTCAGCCTTTAATATTCCAGCTTTGCAAGTAAAATATCTCACCTCAATAAGAGCTGAGGAGAACAGTAAGGTGTCAAGAAGCAGCTCATAAAGAGTTAAATTTCTGCTAAACAATCATAGCACTTAAAATGTTTTGGTGTTTTTTTTTTTTACTAGTCAGGACAAGACTCAATAGCACAATTAAAAACATTGAAATGAACCTCAGAGCTTTGTGAAAAACAGCATTGCATAATGTATCTCATGATCATTCTAAATCACTACCATGCAGTGGGTAAAAGCTCCATCCTTTCTGAATCTGTGGCAACTTAAAGGGAGTATTGATTTTCCCTTTACTGAGAAATGAGAATCACATATTAGGAATGAAAGCTGCAGACACAATATAATGACCTTTCTCCTTGGCTTCTCTTTTCTAGCACAAACAGAAAAATTTTCATTGCTAGAGTGGATATTAAACAGTATATCTTGTAGCAATGTATTTGCAAGTGTCTGTGCTTGTTTTATCCAATTAGCATACTTATCACAAGAGCAAAAAAAATGAGTAGATACAGCTTTTAATTTCTGGAGATATCAGTTCCATCCACAAAAACATTGAAAAGTCTCCAGCTGGAGGTCTATTCCATCTGTCTCAGTACTGGGGGGAGGAGGGGTACTTTCTCCCTGTAATTTTAATGCTGATGCATGATTTAGAGTAAAAAGGTAATTTCACTGAAGGCAAAGGACCTTGGCTAACCTCTATTTTATTATATGCATGTTTTCTATAGCACAGCCCCACTATTAAGCAGTGTTTCAGGTCACAGACGTGTCAGTATTCTATTTATTGCTTTAATTATGTACAACTTAAAACAAACTTATCAATACCTGACATATTACATTAGGGGGAAATACCCTAACCATAAAACAGCATGAGAGCTATACTAAAGCTACTTCAAATAAAAGCTTAAGTTTCTAACAAAGCCATTAAGAGTAGATTTTGTTTTTACACCTGCTGTGTTTGCATCTAATCGGCTTTTGTGAGAGTGTCTGAAACAATGGTTTGAAGCTGCACGTGCTTCCAACTTTTTGATGTTTAGTTCCTTTCCCTCTGATTTGAACTAGCTGCAACCCCCTGGTTACCGCTTCTTTTCAGTTAAATCTGCTCCTGAGTCAGCAATGTGTGCGTGCGTGCACAAGTATGTGTGAAATGACATCCTTGACCTTCTTTCTCTGCTGCTGGGGAAAAATATAGTAGAATTCTCATGGTGGAATATCTGAAATGCAACTTAATGCAGCCATCCACTTAGCCCAGCTGCAAGTAAGAGCTGTGGCACAGGACCAAGAGAAGAAACCTGGAAACATCGCAATTCGTTATGTCCCATTCTTCTATGTTGTTTATATATTTAAAAGCAACTTCATGTTTTTGAAATTCCGGGAGTTGCCTGGCGATGCACGCTAGTAATGAAAAAACACAGTGGCTGGCAATTGGAATTAATTTGAATAAGATGACTTTAAATTCCTCTTTGTCATCTTCAATGCTTTAGACAACATCTCTCTTTTGTAAGAGGGATAAATACACAGGGAGAATTAATGTCTGGTAAATTTGAATAAGGAATTTTGTAAGAATAGAAGAAAAAAAAAGAATTCATTGTAAGAAATTTTGTTATTCTTTGTTATTCTTTACTGTGCTGAAGAGCTTTTGACTATGATCTTTCTACTACAAATCTTTTTATCGGCCAGAACAGAGAAGCAGTCAGTTCTGAGCAACATTTTCTTCTGGATTATCAAACTTTGACCATGCAGGTTCTTGCTCAGACTAGAGTTTTCATTCCTCTGAAGACTCTGGTTCTTTACCAGGTACTCCTTGGGTAGATTAGCAATCCAAGTGATCTGAGGACCAAGTGGGAAGTGTCTTAGCGTCAATCAAGTCTTGACACTCTGCTACATTCATTGATGTTTTCTGATGTTAGAATTATTTTTTTTTCTTGGTCAGTTTTATTAGTTCTGTGCATTGTGCTTTCAGTTGAGGTAATTTACAAGTTGTCAGACATCAGAAAACTGCAGAATTCCTAGACATTTAGGAGTTTATTAAAGGCACAAGTATGTCACAGTTGCAGGTGGCATTGCTTTGGTATACCTATCAACAGAGAAGATGGATTCTATGATGACTTACATGTAACACTGATGCATCGTGTGAGCTCCACTTCATCATCTTTTGGGGTATGCAGATTTCTATTAACTTATGTTACTTTTCTAGCTTATCCATGAAACATGTCGTAAGTTTGATATGACGTGCTCAAAGTATAATATTTCTGAAGTTTGTAAATTGTTGCCCCTAATCTATCTATATCAGGAAAGATGCTTTTATTTCTTCATGAGTGGGTGTCTGGATCTAATACAAATAAACATAGAAATGTGAAGAATACACAGAGTTAACCAGTGAAACATTACTAAATAAGTATGGTTTTTTTCTTTGTATTTTTTTTTCAAGGGTCTAACATATAATAGACTGGAAGATTCATGATTCTCATTTGATTTCCCAGTGATGTTATTTGCTTTCATATATAGAAACAGCTGCATGTCTACCACAGTAGATTATAAATGGGAATGTGGTCACTCAACTTTTCAGATTATTTCATCTGTCTTGTATGACTGGGCTTGCTAACTCTTACTTCAAAACTGCCTTACCCTATTTTAACTTCCCAAATGACTGTGTTTTAGTGGTTTCATTATCCAGTCCATAGATACCTCAGATTTTTCTAGAAGGAACACTTCTAATGATGTCCAGTAACCTACAGCAGCCACTCAGCAGGTGGAGTCTAAGCTAGCAGTAAAAGCAGATTGCAGATTCTAAGGCTGAGGAAGTCATGGAAAGAACAATCTGAGTATAACTAATGGGATCCAGAGAAAAAGATTATTATTCTCTCAACAGGGAGAAGAATCAGGAAGGTTACCTTTATTAGCAAAAGTATTTGGGAAAGATTTAGGAAAAGCTCCCTGTAAAGAAATGTGGGAAGACGAAACACAGGTCACAAAGATTTTAGAAAAAAGCTCCCATGGGTTAGAAGCAGTATGTTGAATGTGGGAGATTATGGGAGAACTTTCAAAAGCATCCCTAGCTAGAGGGTTGGAGCGTGAGCCGAGCTGCAAACGGTTGGCCAATTGGAGCCAGTAAAGTGAACGAGAAAGCCTTGAGGCCAGATCAACAGGGAAGGAATGGAGCTGCTACTTGATTACCTGGGCCTATAGCACAGACTCTCAAAAGGGAATTCCCCTTTGGCTTCAAGGGGAATATAACACTACTGTGTGATCCCGGAGGGACTGGCATGCAATTTGTGTTGGACATGCCAATCCACCTACTTGCAGAGGAAGATGAGGCAATGAATATACTGCTAAAATTGGAGAAATTCAGATTCCTTTTAAGTTCAAGTTAAGCCATGGGGTTTTTGGGGTATTGCTGGGGGGGGGAGGTGTCTGCCACCTTCTAATGATTATCTTTTCTGAGCCTTCAGAACCACATTAGTTACAAATTAAATTTGTCTCTAATGATCTATTTGTGTATTTCGGTGCCTTTTAATCCTCTTACCAGTAGATTGTATTGGTTAATACAGAATGGTAAATATACATGAGGATGGAAACTACTGTTACAGTAATCAAGATGAAAATTACAAAGAGTGCCATCATATTTCACAGCATGAGTGGTGTGGCTGAGGTCAGGACAAACATGCCCTCTGTCCCTAGAAAGTATGTAATGTAGGCTTTGTATCTTCATCCTAAATGTCTGTATATACCATTGGTAAATTGGTATTATTCTCTGGTCATCATCAGCATGGTAGTCCCTGTGCTCCTTTGGTGCCTGATTATTTGAACAGCTAACATTTGAAATGATTGTTTTATATAGCTCTTTTGCAGGACAAAAACCTGAGCCTTTTTTTAATCTCTGTTGTTCTTGCTCCTTTAGGACATCCATCACTTGTTAGACCTCCCAGGAGCAAGCTCAACACCACATCCATCAGTTACATTACTTGGTTTAGTATTTTTTGTCAATATAACATAGCAGTATTGAGGTATATTATAGGCAGTTTTACATTGCAGAGCTAACTAATATAATTCAACATAGTGAGCTCGTATTAGCTGTTTGGAAAAGCAAGTCTGCCTGAAGCACAGGGTGTATTAGAACTTCTAAGACATAAGGCTTTTGTCTGAGAAGGGACAGATAGGAGGAAGACACATTTTTTAGAAAGGGCAGAGCCCTTGGAATTATATAAAAGGAAGTTTTCTGTTATTTTTGGATAAGCATTGAAACAGCCTGTAGTCTGCCATTACTGGATGTTTTTGAAGATTGTACTTACACTGCCATTAACAGCATAAGATGTGGGAGTGATAGATAATTTGTTGTGGTTAAAGCTGAGTGTGGTTATGCTTACAGTAATCAAGTGAATGCTATTCATTTTGAGAAAAACCATAATACTTAGGGTTATTTAATTAAAATACTAGGATGAGTGTTTGTACTTATCTTACTTTTAATAACAGAACATGAGATAGCAGTGGATAATTTGTTACTGTTTCTAAAACTGACATTTACTTTAAAGGAATATCGTACACAAGCCACCTTAACTCATTCCATTGTCTATACTTCCTAAGCTGCACCACATAGTGTGCTTGTTTTTCTCTCAAACTGAGCACTTGTGAGGCCACAGAGATGGGTGACACAGGGGATCCAGAAGAAGTCACAAGACAAAAATTTGCTGTTGTGAACTTACAGTGAAAGATCACATCTGCTTCCAGGGGTTGAATTAAGGTTGCTCAGACAGTCTTGATTTTTCTGGGGTTTTTTTCTAATTTTTAAGTCTCTGGCACTGAATTGCAATACTAATCTCTCTACGTATTTTCAAATGTCATTTCTTCTAGTTTTCAGACCTGAAAAAAATGATCACAAAAATATTAATTTTTGTATTCTACTAATCTCCACACCTGCCATCAACAAGGCAGACTTTTAGACTCAGCTCACAGTACTACTACTTGAACCATTGAATTGTATTTTACACAGAAGGTGTTTTGCAACTTAACAGTTCAGTTCCAGGAGAATGTGTTCTTCAGATCCTTCCTGCTCTGCTTGCCTTCCCTTTTGCTGTAGTTTTCCCTGTTTTACAGG
>NW_009941524.1:10914-74501 GCF_000696875.1 Nestor notabilis | reverse complement strand
TTTCCCTTGTCTTATCATTACCTTTGGTCTTCTTGCAGTCCTGTCCCTTCTCTCTTGTTTGCACTTGTTTATGCACTGGTGCCAGCTGGCTATCCTTGATACCCTGAGAGACTGAAGCTTGCCTAAGGGAGGTGGAGTCTTTGTAGAATCTGCAACAATCACCAAATATAATGGATTATCCTCCCTTAAATCTCTCATTAAGATCTGCTTGCTTTGACATACCTGTGGAACACTTGGTGGCACTTGGCTGCTGTGACTGCAGTGAGTGCCATTCAGCTGTTGTTGAGAAACATCTCTCAGTTCCCTGTAACTCCTTCACATTGTTATATCTGCTTATTGCCTCTTGTCGTTACACTAATTATGAACACTCTTGGGTGCAAGAAGTCTCTTGTCATGTAGTGCCTGGCAGGAATAGCACTACAGCAACACAGATAATGACAGTATATTGCACACCAGCATCACAAACATGTAATCTTAAAAGCCCAGGGATGAGAACCTCAGGAATGGAGTTCTGGAGCCAGTTATTACCTGTCATACTACACCTCATCACTTTCTGAAACCCACCTTCCCTAAAATATTCACCAAAAACATCTTTCACTCTTGTTCTTCAATACCTTCAATGGAACCAAGGGAAGGAGGTCATCCAGAATCACTCTCATAATTGTTTAAGCACATAAAAATGTACCTGCTCCCTGTTGTATTACACATAGTCCTTAAGCATCCACAGAAACAATGAGTATAAAAACCTGGGTTGCTCAGATGGTTTTGTTTTCTTTGTAACTGCAAAATGTAATTGACGAAAACTAGCTTTTCCAGAGAGTGGGAGTATCTGTGGATAAGTCTCTGACTTATTTATATTTGGTTTTGTTTTTCACTGATAACCACATTAACAAAAATAGATTGGAAATTTCATTTTCTGTTTTTATCAAAACAAATTAAGAAGTGTTGGCTTCCACAGTTATTATTTTAAATACTATAAAATAATTGCATTTATTAACTTTATACTGTCATTTTCTACTGTTCTGTGTATTTTACTTGTTACTCTGTGTTGTACTCCCTGAGGGCCAATTATATTCTCATAAAGTTGGATAACCAATATTGTGAATAGTAGCTTTTTTACTCTTGGGATTTAGTGCTGTTCCTGTATTGAGCATGCACATATGCACACACACAGAATCAATTGCAGTATTTCATGGTTTATTTTCATTGTATTAATTACATTCAAAATCATGCTGCCAATCATATTGCTATAATTTTTTTATGGCTATAGGTTTTGGAATGAACATGCAGGGAGTTAGATGATTTAAAATACATTTGATACTTACGACAAAACAGCAAATGCAAAGAATTACGTATTTTAGGGTTGCAATCTATAAAAATATGGGTTCTTTTACAACAAAGTCGTACAGCATTAACACGTACATGAAAGTAATATATATATATGTATACATGAAGTTCTTGATACCTCTTGTAGCTAGGCATTATGCCACATGCAGTTTGTGTAAAAGAGCACATCTTTCCCAGATTCTTCACTCCTCTATATACTGTAATTTCTATGGACAAAGGGGGTGGAGCTGGAGGTGAGATATAGTCACAAAGCAGGATTTTAGCAGCGTAATTAAAACTCCTTTTGAATTTAAAAAAGCAATTGATTTTTTTCTGGAATTATGTTCTACCTCAAAACTTGTATCCTTCTTGGACATGGCAGGTTTGAAACATGATCCAAGCTTAAGACAGTATACCACTCATTTCCTCTTTCTTCAGAGGGGGTCTGTGTGTGTGTGCCAGGGTGCTGATGCTTTTCTGAAAGCAGGTCACTGAAGTCAATAACATTTAGATAGTCTCTCACCTGTCCAGATATAAGTGGGTTGTGAAAATAACGAAGAAATTGTATCCAGCAGTTCTGCACAAATGTTTAAGTGTCAAAAATTAGTTTTCCAGCTTTTTAAGTCTATTTCATTTGTGGATCAGACTATTCGGGGAACAGAAATTCCATTTTTCCAATAAGTGTGATTTCACATATCCTTTCTTTCCCATCATTCAGAATACTGAATCCAACAGAAAAGGAGAAAAGAATATTATCTAGCAGAAGCCTATAGGCCCAAATCTCTAAAACTGCCCCACTCCCCATGCACTTGCTGCTGTGCTCTGGCTTTGCCCGGCATTGTGCTGTGTGGAGGCACCTCTTCCAGCAGTGATCCTGTGATCTTCCAGCTTGGCCTCCAAGAACAAATCCCGGCCAGTGCAGGCAGTGAACCAGTGACATCCGCCAGTTCAGTGCAGTTTCTCTCCCTTTTTTCTAATCACTGTGACATGTTCAGAAACACTGTGTGCCAAAGCATGTATAGCATAGAGCAATTTTTCCCAGTTCCATATGCCTTGGCACATCTCCATCAAGAAATGAACACCTCTTGCACCGCAGCTGGATGGTTAGAATGTGGACAGGTTTGAACAGGATTTGAAACTGGAACTACTCATGGAAAGTTCAGTGCTTCCAATCCATGCAGAAAGCACTTTCTCCTTTCCTTTATGACCTAGATGTCAGCAGTTTGAATCATATCAGAGCATCTCATGCTACAGTATTAAGAATACAAATTTGCATTTTTTTTAAAATCTTATTCAGGTCTAAAGAGTCACCAGTGCATACATCAATAGAAGGTTAGATTGAAACAAATAAAAACCTGAAGAAAGGTTACTACTTTTACTTCATTGGTCTGTTTTCATTCTGAGTTTTTTAATAAATTAAAAAAGTGATTTATATTTGTGGTCAAGTATGTGGGTTCCAAGCCTTTAAAAGTTTTGATTCGATTCTGTTTGGTGATGAGCAAAACTCTAACTTCTTGTGCCTATGTAGTCATTTCTACACTCTTTGCCCGCACTCTTGAACCTTTAAATGTGCTTATGAGCATACTGAACACAATAGAGATATAAATATTTTCACACAGTCATCACTTGCTAAAAATGTGGTGTGAGTGGGTAAAAAAAAAAAAAAGACTACCTGAACAACTTCCATCATAAAGACTGAGCAAAACACAGTTATGAACCCATGAGGACAGAAGAATGGACCTGCTGTAGCCAGCAGGTTTGCAAATAGACACGTCTTTTATTTGCTCTACTATAATGTCCACTTCATGTTTAATCTTTGTAAATAGTCTATTGAAGGAATGAGTGTATCGGCAGGATTGTTTGCAGAAATGGCTATTTTTAAGAAAATACTTCAAAATATTTGCAGGTAGCAAATTTCAGAATTGAAATTTTGACTACCTTAAAGCAGAGCTGAATTTTAGAAGTTGTCCATCCAGCCAAAGAACAGATACTCACCCCTGCTTCAGAGACATTTTTCATTATTTTGAGGATGTGATAGTCAAAGAGCACTTGCACATTTGATGGTCTGCAAATTGGTCTTGCCACAAAACACCCTGCTAGTGGTAAAGTGACTCAGTGACTTTTATCTCCCTCTTCCCTATTCAAAAATTGTACAGCCCCCAGCAAGAAAAATACAGCTGGATGTCTAGATCAGTCTTTACCTGTTTAATCAAAAATAGCCTCTTCTGCATTTTGAACTTGTGAGAAGACTCTGAATAGGTGGATTTACCTGCAGAAATGATGCAGCAGATTTTTTACTAATATATGAAAAATCCAGCATAGACTCAAGGAATGTGCTAAGTTCTTCTGACATTTTTTTACATAGCTCTTAAAATTAGTTAATAGTTACAGTCTTATACTTAAGAATGAAATAGTTAAATACCTTTTTAAAGCTTCTTTTCAGAGACCTTGTAAGCCATTTTTCAGAGACTTTCCACATCTGAATTATACAGTCCCTGTAAATAGGGGATTTAAAAAGGAAAATATGACAGATCTTTTATCTATATGTAGCACCAATAGTTTCCATGGTAAATTCATGTTTTTCTCTTTCACTTTTTTCCCTGTTGTTATCCCTAATTTCAGTCTGTTTGTTTGTTTGTTTGTTTCCAGACACTATTTTTATTAATTCTTTCCATTTGCTTCAGTCTCAGTCTTACCATTTTCCATTGCCATGACTCTGCAGGCATTAGACAGTCCCTCAAAGCTCCAAAGGCTCTGGACATACCACATGTAACATCACACTCAGACAGCAATGCAGCTTTTTCACCATATGTAGCAATAGAATATGATTTTATGGATTTATACAAAGGAGAGATGGAAAGTGCTTGATGAAAGTTCGTAAGAGCACCAGCCCATGGAGAACAATACAGCTGGGTGACAACGGAAGAAGCAGCTGCAGAAAACCTGCAGGAACACACTAGATTTCTTATCCCAAAGGAAAAACATGGATAAGAAAGATAAGGCAGCTGGGAGGGAAAAGTATCACTTCTCTTGCTTTTCAGCTTTTGGGAATTAACTTGCTGTTGTTGAAGTCTCCCATAGCTTTTCTATCAGGTCTGAGAAGTAGAGTTAAGATATACAGAAATGACTTAGGATGGGACAGGCTATTTCTATGAATTCCTAGTTCCTGAGCAGCTTCATGCATCCCAGCTGCAAGATGGCTGTGGCTCTTTGTCTCACAGTCCTTCGTTAGCACAAGCAACAGCACAAGATCGGATGTGTGAGCAGGCAGCCAGCTTAAGGCTGGCAAACATCTTTCAATTACTAAGAGTAACCTGCTTGTTGCTGGACAAAAATTGTAACAATGTATGACAAGAAGAGAGTAAAGATGTATTATGAAAAATAATCACAGAAATATAAAAAAGTTGTTTTCTAGTGGAACATTTTGGCTTGAATAATACAATGCAACATTTCTTTGGTTTTGAATTTATTTTTTCACGTCCTGAGGTTAGCAAACATTTACAAATACAAAATGAAGACCCTGAGACTTAAGCTAGCACAATGTTGGTTAGGATTCATGTTTTTCAAGCCTATCCTGAGGTGGTCTGCATCCAAGTTTTCTATTAACTAAATGGCCAAAGTTAACAGGGTATTCTGAGAATTCATTTGGGGCCATCTTTGTCCCTACTTGATTTTATTTCTATTTTCAGACAAGCACAATAAGTCTGTACAGCTGATAGAGTCAGGCTACATTTATTATCAGTCTCAGTTATCAGTTCACAGCAGGGACAGCTCAGTGGTTGCTGGCTGAAACATAAGCCTCGTGTATGGGTTTTATTTTTCATTTTTTTCTCTCCAGCTCAAAGGAAAATCAAACTGTGCCTCTTTCTAGCTCATTCCTGTCTAGGCCAGTTTCAGGTTTTACTGTGCTTCTGCCTGCCAAGAGTGATGATGGAAGTTAAAGGTAGATGTTGGTCCCATGCCCATTCAGAAACTTTGTAGGATTTCTGCCAGGCTATGGGTAATTAGCCTCTATCTTGATTAAGTACATATTTAGGTTTAAAAGTGCTGCCTATCAAAATCCCCCTTTCTCCAATCATAGCGTTACAATGAGATATGTAACCTTTTTTATTCCCAGACCTACACTACTCTCAGATACTGAACAGCTGGTGTATTTTCTCTCTGAAATGGGTAAAGTGTTTTCTTCATTTACAAAATTGTAAAAGCCTTTGGACTGCTAGGATGAAATGAGATATACAAGTGCAGCACACTGTGAAGATAACAAAGAAGAGAGAGCACCTTTTATGTTCTCTTTAAACCCAAGGCTTCCTTGCGCGTTCTGAACCTGCAAGTGCTATTGATTGGGAGATCAAGGTGCTGAGTCTGCCTGTGATTAAGCACTTTGTATTTACTGGGATCCCACCAGCTAATCAATCCTCCCTACCCACCACATTCATTCCTATTGCCCATTAGGGTTATTACATCTCACAGGCTCATGTCATCATTTAAATAACAGCCAGACCAGTTATGGACTGTCCTAAGCATGTGGTGACTTTGGTAACCAGAAAGCATCACCTTAGGACAGAGGAAAAAAAAACAGAGGAAAAAAAACAATAGTATTCCCTAATAATTTTCAAAATTCCAGTCTTGAATCATTCACAACTTACTTCTGAATTCACATCTGTGCCCACTGGGATGAGTCTTTGATTTTGTCCCAAAGACTGTTTTCACGTATTTGTGAATAGCTGTCCTTGTTTCCAGAGAAAATAGATGTGGCTACAGTACAACTATGTTTTGAAACAGGTGATATAGGAGGAGTTGCAACTTGCAAGGTACCTGTAAGATTTAATCTAGTATGAGGCCTGATGTCTGTGCTTTTCAATACATGGCTTCCTGTTCTTAGAGTGTCTGGCTGATTCAGATATTCAGAAGTATCTGAGAAAAACTGATCCCGGACCTTATTTGTTCTTTGCTCATTTAGGGCTTGAAGAGGATGTCATGCATAGATTGTTCATTTATGAGTGACATTCTGGTGGGGCCGAGGTGCGCTACTGGCAAAATCTACAGAGTTCAAAGGTGTTACTGAATAGACTGCAACACTTTTACTGAGCCCAGTAACCATTGAAATTGCTGAGATGTGGACAAGGAGATGGCTTCAAGAAAAGGCCATGCAGAAGAAAGTTGAATGGCTTATTCATTGGTAAACATGGGCAGTTGTAAAAGTAACCACGAACATGCTTCCTTTTCTCACTCAGCTGGAGCCTGCGAAAAGTGAGTATCCTTCTCCTACTATAGATCAGGACATGCAGGGCTACATCAGAGAGTCAGGGAGAAACGGCAGTTCCCAGCAAGGCAGCAAGCCTATCTGTTCTAGCATAATTTATTTTATTCTTGGCCTCAGGACAACATTTTTTGCTACTTTAGTGAAGAGTCTTGAACTGGGTACAGAAATTTGATTCTTTCTATATAGCAGCCTTGCTGTTGAAACCAGAGATGAGATACGCAGCTCAGCACTGAAGCTCAAGGCAGAAAAGGTGGCAACTTGGCAGAAAAGCAAACATGTATTCAACAATTCTAGATCTGAAATTAATAGCAACTTAGGAAGATGATACTTTATGCTTGGTTGAATGCGCAGATCAGAGATGAAGGTGGTGAAGCTCTGTGATAGCTTTGTTGCAGGGCTTTTTACATAGGTCCTTTTGAGGACAGTAAAAAATTGCATAGTGCAGTGATTTGGTGGACTGAGCTTTAATAACATGGGATATAAGATTAGATTATTTTTTTTTTACTGGGTTAGGTATATGGGACAGACACAAAATCTTCTAAAGTTTTACAATAGAATTCCAGGCTTTGACCTCAATCTTTACTTTTGACACCACCTGGTAGATTTACAGCATAAATGCAGAAGAAAACAAGGGATTGATGCATTTCTTAGCACCTGTTTCACCTAGATATTTCACATCAGTTGAAATATTTTGGGCACCAGTTTAGCATAGGGCTGGTAGAGTGTGGCTTTTAAGGTAGTCTCTACTGGATCTATTTTTCAGTTTATGTGTGCTTTGTGTGTAAGATACTACTACTGCCCTTCACAATGTTGTGCAAAACAAGTACTCACCATTTGTTCTACTCTGTCACACGTGGTTTCTATAATATGTTAAAAATGAATCTCTTCCTTTTTAGTGTATCCCTAATGCCTGAGTGCTTCCAAGTCAAAGTCAAATATTCTTCAAAAACAAGTCAAGTGTTATTCACACAAAGAGTTGCTTATTGCCTTTTGGGATATTTAAGTACTAGCCTGAAATAGATACATTTGTCTTTTAGCATATAGAAATGAAATAGAAGTAGCATAGCTTTTCTTTTTCTCTTTATTGGACTGAATTTATTAAGCACTTGACCATGAACCACATGTAAGCTTAGGTTGCGGGTGTTTGCCCTTGGACATTTAATTTTGATGCAGCGCCTAAGAAAACATATGGTCAGACAGCTCCTCCTAGAAAAGGGTGTGGTGGATGAATTGTTTCCTCCAAGGACTGAAGAAATGTATGCTCCTGAAATGGACCTCAAAACAACCAGTAAAAAATGGATGAGCACTTCTCTGTGCAAAATGTCTTGTAATCAAGTCATGCTTTTGGTTGAACTATAGGTAACAGATGGCTCTGGCAGTAAACATATTGGGCAAAATGCCACAGGGCATTATTAAGATTTTCAGCCTACAAAAGGACTCACGTGAATTACTTTTCCCTCCACAGGCCATAGAAAATGCAGTGTATGGGATGAGACATGAGGAAACTGAACTGAAAATTCCAGGGCCATCAGATATATAGAAAGCATCGTCTTTAGGAAAAGAGGTGGTAGTTGAGTTTTATGTCATCCAGTTGATTCAGTGTCATACTTCAGACAAATGTTGAAACAGCTCCTTAAAATGCTTTATTGTATTTAAGTAAGTACATTGTTAAAAAGCAAAATGCCTGATTTTTATTTTTTTTGTGTAAGTTCCTTATTGTATAATGAGGAAGCACTGATAAAGTGAAATGTGACAATAATTTGGGTATGTTAATTTGTTGGTGAGCTTCAATTTACCAGCAGAATCAAGACAGAAAATCTTAGAATCATCTCTGAATTCAGGTGCATCAAGTCAGACTTGATCTGACCCACCACCTTGACCAATTCTTTGCTGTATAGATCAATCTCGATAACCTAAATGACATATAGCATGTGGCCCTCCATTTGCAGTCTCCTTTTCTAATTACATTTAGTTATTTCATTGGGATTTCATTCTACCTTTTGAAAATTCTGAGATTTCATCTTTGTAAAAAACCTGCTGAAGATCTGACAGGAGAGCTCTTACGTCACTCTTTTATTAGCAGACAGTTTAAGAAAATTATTCTGCTTTCTTCTTAAATTGAGCAGGGAACAAATCCCACCTTCATGTCTTTCAGCATCCATGTCATATATTAGTTCTTATTTCCAGCTACATGTAGTTAAGCTTGTCTGGCAGGATTTTAACTTCTTTTGTTTTTCCAATAACTTCTAAGAAATTGCTGCAGGTCTTACACCCTGTAGCATCACGTAGGCAATGATCCATTTTATAACTTCACAATTCCATCCTTTTTCAATCAGAGCTGATAATGCTGTCCAGCAAGAATGAGGAGGGGAAACAAAAAAAAGGTATATACCATAATAAGAAAGACATCAAATCTAGACAAATCTAGAAAGAAACCATGTACTCATATGGTAGCGACTGCTTCTTTCAACTCTGGTTGTGTATGGAAACAACTCTTGTACTGTGGAAAACTGCACGTCTACTGAGTAGTATTTTCTCAGAACAAGTTCCTTCACTCAGTCCTATGCCAATAAATTGAAAGTAGTGTCTAAACTGAAATCTTCAATAAGCTTTAATATGATTTTTTTTTTTTATGATATACAAAACCTGAAATCTTTAGCTAAAACTTTGAAGTTCTGCCTAACTTAAAAAAAAAAATCCATTCAGACCTCTTCAGACTATTTAGGGATTGTTTAAAGCCTACATCTTAATTAAGGTATTTATGTTCTGGAACATATGGTCTTACAGCTAATGTCTGAAACATTGGAATGATGAGACAGAGGAAAATTACATGAAAATAGAATTGAAATTCTCATGTGTTTGTTTCCTGAAGCCAAGGAGCAGAACAGGAATAGACAGTCACGTTGCAGAGTAGAGAACTCCAGTGTCTGTGGCTCAGTATAGAAATATCAAAGATTCCGCAATTAAAACCAGGCATTTTTGTGAAGTTAACACCATGCATGAGGAATTGTTGAGGGTAGAGAAGGGCCTCCAAATAACAAGGAAAACTATACAAAAAACGTCTGAAATGATGACCATTAACACAGAATAAACAGACTCAAGTTGAAGGAAAAAGACAGAAAGCTGAGAGAAAATGTAGGGGATTGTAGCACTGCAAAAGTATTGCAAAAGAAAAAGAGGGAGACACATATGACAGCGAAAATGTATATGTATGAGTTTCCCTGTGAGAAACACCACCATTTTCTGTCTTAATACTGTAGCTAACTCTGGAGGATACTTGTGGAAAAAGTTAATAAAGGTTGACACAGAAATGTCATTTGTTCCTGGGCAGCAGAGTAACTCAGACTATGGATTTATTTGATCACAAAGCAATACAGTATAAGGGAGGTCCTTGTATAACATTCCACATTATTAAAAGGTTTGTCAAACACATAAACACCTAAAACTGAAGGTGTCCCCCCTATTGGGGTCCTCCATTAACAGAATTACACAGATTCTAGTGGAGACTGCAAAAAAGACTGGCAAACGTGTGCAGAAGAGGAAGCAGATAGGAAGGATCACCAATTGCATAGGGAGGGCACAAAGTAATCAAGCTTTATCTAACATACTAGATGCAGCTATAAACATCTCAGAAAAATAGCTCTCCTGGTATAAATATTTACCCATACAAGTGCTGTGCCCTTTCCTTCAAAACACAAAGTCTCTAATACAGGCGATGAGCAATTTATCTGCAGTACCCTTCACTCATCACCCTGCCTACAGGCAGTCTGGGTGCTGGGGTATTATGGTAATGCTGATGTTAAATAAGTATAAAATTTCCTTCAAATACTTTGCCTGTAACATCTTTTTTCCTGAGAATAAACAGAAAACACTATGCAAGAACAAATTTGACCAAGTCAGATTCAACAGCTGCTGCTATAAGAACTCTAAATAAATATAGTGCTTGAGTAGCATAGAGCACCCGGTCAACCTCCTCCCAACTAGATCTGCTCCCACAATCTTCCTGTTCTGTTAGTTCTTCCAATCTGTACTACCCTTCCCATAGCGTAAGACTCAGAATTTCTCAAGTTGATGGTTTTGAGATCTACAATATTTTAATTCAGATGTTTCAGAATTTTGTTTTACTTTACAAACACTATGGAACTTGTATGTTTTGTAAGGCTGGGGTTTAGGATTAAGAGTACAGTTACAGCAGATAATAGGTATTTGTTTTAATTATAAACTCACTCATGCAAAAAACCTGGTGAGAATCTATAGTCTGATACATGTGTAACAGAGACTTGTAACTGGGAATATAGATGCCTCTGTTACGGGTTTTGTTCTGTTTGGTATGTGGCAGACAGTAGGACAATATGTGTGAAAATCTGTATCATAAGGATAACTTTGTACTGGGAAAAAGCCTAGACCAGGAGTTCTAATGCAGGTATATGTTTTGGATGTATTAAATTGAAAATGCTAAAACCTGAAGCCTCCAAAGACATCTAGGTGTGGTGACTCAGGTTTAGGAGTGAAGTCAAGCAGAGCAGCTTGTGCATAGAAATGTAATCTGTATCTCCCTCAAAGGAGAGTAAAGCTTTCTGCCACAGCCACTTCAGGGAGTTGCACTGATAGAGGCAGCTATAGCCCTACCAAGAGGAAGTACCAAAGAAGATCATTTGGTGAGGCACTGGAATAGGTTGCCCAAGGAGTTGTGAATGCTCCAACCCTGGAGGTGTTCAAGGCCAGGCTGGACAGAGCCTTGGGCGACATAGTTTAGTGTGAGGTGTCCCTGCTCATGGCAGGGGGGTTGGAACTAGATGATCCTAAGGTCCTTTCCAACCCAAACCATTCTATGATTCTATGATTCTATTTCCAAGTGATCCTGTCGTCCCTCCTTTCTGACCACTGACTACTGCATGTCTATACTGGTCCTCTGTCATTATTTTTTTCCCAGGAGGCTGGAGTGTTTTGAGTCTTCCATATCTTTATATCTGGTAAATAGTCCAAGTGGGAGGTTAATTCAGGTTCTTAGTTTTACCACATAGAGAGGCCTGCTTTCTCCCTGCCAACTCTGTGTGGAATCAAAGAAGCCTAGCCACTGTAACTGAAGGTTAGCCAAAGTCCAGTTTCACTGGAAAATCACCAGACACACATCCCCTACTCTGAGAGCTCAAAAACTGTGAAACTGGCTAAAATTTCTTAAGGTTCTTGTAAAGGATATTTGTCATCTGCTGCCTGTTTCTGGTGGATCGCCTCAGTTTGGTTCAATATTCAACCATAAATTTTCATGCAAACATTGTACCTTTTTCTTTTGCACTTGGAAAGGCCACTTCCTATTTTCCCTCTGAAAGTGTGGAGAGGTCTTCTTCTGGACTTTTCAATAAAGGATCAGTAGCTTCTTTACCAGTAGCCCCTTTCCATGCTTTTTGGCATTCTCCTCTATTTTTCTCAGTTGCTTACAGTCCCTTGTTCCAGCTTTTTACCATATTCCCCTCCCTTTGCTGCATGTTACAACTTTAGAGGAATAAACAATGTTTGGAAAGCTTTATCAATATAGTTGTATATCACTAGTATCTGCACCCATGCTGTTCATTTTCCATTTTAAGTAAGTAGTTCTTACTCTTCAGGAGGCTGCTCTATTACATCTGAAATTTTTAACTCATGTAAACAGGACAAATTAAATTAATTAGAATTGGCTTAATTCTATGTTGGGGAAGTAGTCCACCTGAACTCTCCAAATATGGCAAAAATCCTTGAATATACCATTAGATGTATTTCTGCTCTTTCATTGCTTTCTTAGCTTCCTATTGCCACTATTTTCCTCGTGTCTTGTATATTTAATATTCCTTGTGGTTTTTACAAATATTTACAGCCTGTGATGTTTTGTACTTGACAGATTAATAACTACAAACTGTTTAGTGACCTCCTTTCTCTTTAAAAGATCTCATCAGATGAAATTTAATACGCCCTGTATAAGATTGAGAATGTAGAAAAGTAAGTACCATGGGATGAACTAGTTTGCATTAATTCTCTTTTAATCCAGGAACGAAGTAGTTAAAATATTTTTTCTGCTTTCTTTTTCTTTCTCTTTTTTTTTTCTTTCTGACCAAATGAACCTGGTGGAGTACAGAGAATTCTGTGCATTCACTGGGTATTGCAGGACAGATTCTTTGCACACTTCTGTTTTTCCATGTGGACATCACCACAGGACTATGTATTGGATGTAACTGGCCACCTGGGGATTCCTGAGGAGATATTTCCATTAGTGGGATGCTCTAGCTTCACTATACTCGTCTTCATGTGAGACCATGTTCAGGGCTGAAGTTGGAAAAGTGCATGGATGCTTTGACATAGTCAGACATCCTGCTGAGTGATTGCAGTCAAAAGGCATGCTGACTTCAGAATGCTAGTTTAGGCATAAAATATAAGCTCTTAGACAAGTTCTGGAGGTTTCATAGTGAGGAGGGTATTATGCTTGTTGGAGCATGTGGTAGCCCTTTGATGTGACATACCTGGACTAGTACTGACTGCACTGACTCTGAAGTGAAAGCATGCTGCCTGGACCAGTCATTCTTTGTTATATAAGTTTACATTTTGAAAAGACAAGGGAGAAGAGAGAGGGCAGAAGTCTCCTAGCTAAGGACAGACAATAGAAGACATTTTGATATAGGCAGACCTTCTGACTCTGGAGGCTTTTGGAGGTGCAGAGGCTGCAGCGCACATAGGAAAGCTTGCACACTGTGCGTTTCCACACAGGATTGCACATAGATGAGTCCTTTTGCTCACTGAGAACAGACCAGAGAGCAATCAGTGCATCTTAGAGGCACCCTGTTGCAGTAGAAAAGGAATACAGCATATATTAACCTAGGCAGAATGTCTGTAGCTCTGCAAGCTCTTCAGCAATATGACAGCAACAAAATATTTTTCTTGCATAATAGACAAGAAGAATGTAATTTTTGCAAAGTCAGGCTAATTCTTCTCATTTCTTCTGAGTAGAATTCAATCCATGCAGGAAATATACCTCTGCTTATGCTGTTGTTTTCAGACATACAAAGCCAAAACTCAAACAAGGTATTACTGCATGGCCCCACCCAGGCGAAATACAGCAGCAATCATGGCGTTTCAGAGAACTTTCTGTCATCCGCTACCAGTTTATAGACATTTCCTTTAAAAGCAGATAATGTGGTGTTTTCTGAAAATAAAAGCATTACTAGCAAGTAAACTAATCTCTGGCTTCAGTGAGGGTTGCTTGGAGCCTCACCTGGTGCTCAGTGTCAGTTCTTGTTCTAGTTCCCTCTAGAAGACAAAAGATTTAAGAAAGACTCAAAGACAGTCCTCAAATATGTAAAAAGTTCGCTGCAAACATGGGAAAAATAAATTGTTATCCAAAGGTGCTGGGGAAAGGACAGAAAATAACAGGTTTGAGTTGCAACAGAGTGGCTAATAAAGTGACTGCTGGGGGAGCTGTGGAATTGTCACCGCTGTGGGCACTCACAAACAGCATTAGCAGATTTTCCCCTGCAGTGATCAGGCAGAAAACTCCTCCTCAGAGTGGGAGTGGGGACCTACCAAAGACCCTTTCCGACTCTTTGTTTCAATTTCATTTGGTCAGTGTGAAGCAGAGCCTTAATTCAGTTTCAAACTTTTTTTTTAAGTATGCACACATGTAAGAATCTTATTATTCATAGGAGAAGAGTGAGGAAAAATAACCTAGTTTTCCTTGAGAGGTTGGTCCTAAATCAAGTGTTAAATTGTATAATGAAGCTTTATTTAGGAGAGCATTTAAGCAATATTTTCTTTTAGAATGCTAATGGTATTTGTCGCAGTTTAAACCCAGCTGGCAACTAAGTACCATGCAGCCGTTCGCTCACTCTGCCCACCCTGATGGGATGGGGATGAGAATCAGAAAAAAGATAAAACCTATGGTTTGAGATAAAAAAGTTTAATAATTTAATAATTGGCCAGTTTAATAATTGAAGTTGGATATAATCATAATCATCATCATCACCATCATCATCGTCATCATCATCATCATCATAGTAATGAGAAGGGTGGTAACAGAGAAAGAAGGAAGATGAAACCCATGAAAACACAAGTGATGCACAATACAGTTGCTCACCACCCGCTGACTGATACCCAGCCCGACCCAAGCAGCGATCTGGGCCTTCCAGGTAACTCCCCCCAGTTTATACACTGGGCATGACGTGCTGTGGTATGGAATACCCCTTTGGCCAGTTTTGGTCAGGTGTCCTGTCTTTGCTCCCTCCCAGCTTCTCATGCCTCTCCTTACTGGCAGAGCATGAGAGACTGAAAAGTCCTTGATCAGGATAAGTGCTACTCAACAACTAAAACATCAGTTTGTTATCAAGCTTAATCTCACACAGCACTGTGCCAGCTACTAACAAGAAAATTAACTCTATCGCAGCTGAAGCCAGGACAGTATTAAAATGGTTTTGTTTGGGTTAAGTTCAAAATACTGCTCTGAAACCTTAGAGTCCCTAGACAGTTCCTCTGCTGTGATGGCATATGACATTCAAATTAGTGCATATAAATCTATTCCATGTATTATGAGAGAAGTTTGAAAATATACTTCAGAATCTCTATCTCTACCCAACTTCTTGCATACTCCAGTCTAGAAAGAAATTACTTTTCTTATTTATTTATTTTTGCAATAGCAGTAATTATTATATAGAATTAAACCTTTGCTCCAAGCATGAACTATGATTCTATATATTTTTGTCTCTCATTGTTTTGCTAAAACACAGCTAAAGCTGTTAAATCAGTCTTACGGTATCAGTGCTGAGGATGTTGCTATAGATGAAAGAAGCAAGGCCAAGGATGCATTGGCATGGTAGGGTAGTTAGGGGCATCTCTAAGCTTAGGGTGGCTGCATATCTGCTGGAGCAGGGATAACCCAAGCAGAAGCCTTGCACAGCCACCGAGTTTCTCAGAGGAGTGGAGCCAGACTGTTTGCTCTGACAAAAGCCAGACTGTGAGCCACCAAGAAGGCCATGTAGCTGGCTGAAGACATTAGCCATATTGTAAGCTAGCACAACAATACAGATATAGTTCATGCTTTTCACTGTTTAGGAAGATTCCTGTGCTTGATAAACATCTGTCACTATCCATTTTCTGAGTTAGCATTAAACATTGCTGCAAACTAGTTCAGTTTAGACAGTATTTTAAAAGATCAACTTTTAACAAAACACAAGGGGGGTTTATACTAAAAGACATTACAAAGGCCCTTAAAAGGTATACGTAAAGGTTTGGGATAGCAAATGCATATTATTTTGTGCTAGAAGGTCAGCTGTATATTTGCTAATTTGGAACAAATGATCAGCATAGTATACGATTCAGGAAACACAGATTTAAGGCATTATGGATTGGCTTTGTGTCCTGAAAAAGTTTTGTAACTTGTAAAAGAAATATCCTCTTTAGGAAAATATCTGATTTGGGAAGATACGGAAAAAATTCCACTGTTATCATGACTTTACACATATGAATCAAGTTAGGCATATACTAAGTCATTATCTCAGACAAAACTCCCAGCCTTTTGATTTCTTTAAAGTAATATAAAGATACAAAGGCAAAAAATAAAGGAATAGATACACCAAAGAGGCATCTGTTATCATTTATACCAATTAATGATGTAGTCCAATTAGGTTCATTAAGCCCTGATATAACTGAAGTCAAGGTAGCATTGAGCTGGGGTGAATTTGGTTTAATCGACCTAGACAAAAAGCTTCTGTATATAGGATTCATTATTAGCATCTGATGCATAAATGTTTTTTCGTTTCCTAAAGACTAATAAATACTTTGATCTCATTTATGGCATCTTTTTTTGTAGACTTTCTCTATCACAGTTGTTCAGTAAGATATAATATTTACTCGTTTCATGAGTTTGTATATATTTATGGGAGATTTTTTAATGGGTTTATTCCATATTGCATTCAATCTCCTATATATGTGTTTTGCCATGTTGTGCATGAACTGCGTATTCATTATCCATTATAAGAGTGCAGCAAGAGAGTATTGAGACATTAGGACAGGAGAAGAAAGGTGAGAGCAGAAATGGTTACATTTCAGGAGAGTGTGTGCAGAGTTATGAGACTCCAATGCACTGTGTTTCATAAGAAGAAAACTTACATTGCAAGAACATCAGTTTTCTTTCTCAGATCACAAATCAAAAGACTTAGTTCAGTCCAAGGTCAGACTAAGCAGTATTAAGTTATACCCCTTGTGTTGATGGATTGTAAGTTTATTTACAAATTGCATAGAAATCATGCGACTCGAAACGTATGTTCAGGTCTTGTTGGGGTTTTTTTTCTGATTATTTAGATAACTGCTAATTTCTCATTTATTATTCACTTTGTTGCCTCACTTGCCTTATCTAGATGTGACTTCTGCAAAATTGCATTCAGATTCTGCTCAATTGAGGATCAATAGCCTGTAAATTGCACTACGTATGCCCAGGTTTCATTGTATATGGCCTCATTGAGGGATTTGAATCTTTACCTAGGATTTGTGGATCTCCAATAGCCTGACTGCTCTGAGCAGGCTGCAAAGATGTCACAACTCTGGATGTGTCCGCAGCACTTGTGCAGACCACCAAAGAAGCACGTACATGCAAAGTTCAGGATGTATAGGCCTTACAGCACACGTGCTGAAATGGTGGTCTGTGCATGTACTCAAAATCTCATGGGCTCTAGAAGCTTTTGACTTAATTGAACATGTGCTATAGGCCTGACTTTTCTCAGAAACAGGTTATCTGTATCTCATGTGCAATTGCTCTGAGGTATCCCAGATGCATCAATTTCCCTGCGTTTGCATTATCTGGACAGAAATCCTAGACAGAAATATGGGAACCCTGCCTTTAATACGAGCAGCACTAGGGAAAGCGGAAATGAGTATGACAATGTATTAACATGCAGTATATGTTCACTAAATTGTCTGTTGTATTATTCTTGTTCTGGCTGGGCATTACTCTATGCATTATATTTTAATTCTGTGATTCTGCAGGTTATATCAGCTTGCTTCTTCACATTTCCCACCCCTCCCCCACACACACACTTTTCATGCCTTTTACCCACTTTCCAGCTGTGAGATGTGTTGCAGTTTGATTATCAGGTCAATCCTAGCTTTCCACCCCTCTAAAGTAAGAGATTATTGAATGTATGTCTCCTTTTCTCCTTCTAGGTGTAAGGCTGCTGGAGCTATGCAAGGTGAAAGCATAAATAGGAAATAGAATTTGTACTTCCTTATTAATACTGTATCTCTGCTATCATTTGTCATGTCCTTTGTTACTGTAAGTGCTGTGCAGAATCTCATTAGTGGTCATGCTTTCTGGTTTCTGTTTTCTATTTTAAATCTGTTTCTCATTTCCTGGCTGTTAGTTTTTGCTTGAGGGTTGTTTTAATTTATGGTATTGTCATTCTGACTCCTATTTGTGGTGTGAGATGATGGTGTGTATGCGTTTCTAAGAGTTCTTGTAGCTTTCCACATTCATGTAATTCTTCCTATCAAGTACTCCCAAGTCCATGCTATTTTGCATAATGTCATTGTCTGGATAAAAATTATTGCACTTCTAAGCATCAGTAAAGATTATTATCACGTGATTTAGAGCATTTTGAGGTTTCTGTTTTAGATGGAATTTTTTGACACTGGGCTTTTTCCATGCCAGCAAATGAGAAATTAAACAGCTGCACAAACTTTATTGAGGATCTTTCAAGATCATTTCAATCTGCAGCTTTTGCAGTAAAAGATGAGAACATTCAGGTCCAGCTAACAAAGGAAAGACAAAGACAAAGGAAATCAGCAGCTGGTGGGTGCTTTTCATGAAATAGAGTGCTTGCCATAAAATAAAATTACTTTGAGAAATTGGCCCATACCTTCTCTTTGTCTCCTGCAATTATTATTAAATAGCATCCATCTTCCATTTAAAAAGGAGAACTGTATTTGAGGGCTGTCAGTCTCTAACATTAAATCATAAATTCCTCTTCCCAAGCACAGAAGTGTCTTGAAGTCATGAGATCTTATGAAACATTGGGAGGGGGAAGAAGTATTCCTTATTTTGCTTCCCTGTTTTGGGACTTATAGTCACATGATCATATTTTATTCCATAACCAGATGGGATGAATGTAAACTCCAGGTTAATGATGTGAATACACAGTTTGTAAGACCAGTAATTTGGTGATGCTGAGCTCACTGGTTTTGGGCTTGGTTTTTTTTTCTTTTCTTCGTAGGCTTAAGAAAATTGTATTTCTGTCCTGGTTTTAGAGAGCGCAGTCAATGAACTTAATGTTTTCTAACACATGTCCTCTCGTTTTGACTGTTTTCTTAGACAAAAAGCTTTCAGGTTTTACACCCTGGGTGTATTTCCAAAGAAGTGTGTCTCAAATCAGCCACTTCAGGAGACAATTTTGGCTGCAATGCAGGTAAAATCCAAAACTTGTCTCACGAGTACTCTGAAGAGATGTAGTTTGGTACTAGAAGTAGTCTTCTCAGGTTGATGTCTAAAATCACGCAACGATGTACATGTTGTTAATATGACCTTAGCTTTGATGATGTCCATAAGTGTTCAGACAAGGTAATGCGAGGTTTGATGGGTGCTTCTGAACATCAGGCTGTTTTCACTTGGGCCTTAACTTTAAGTACTCCTGTTGAAAAATATGACTTCATTTGATCAGTTCAGGAAGTAGATAATTTTTCAGATGCCAATTTGGCCTACTGAGCATGAATAAGAGAATCTTATATTGCTTTTGAAAGGGATAAAATAATTTTCTTTTTATATATTCTTATTTAATGTTTCCTTGATGTTAATGTTCTTTCCTACTTTTCCTAATTTTTTCTCAGGACCAGTATCTTTCACCTCAAAGAACTAATTCACTTTTATGCATTTTATTCTTATCTTCTGTTCCTTTTACTTGATTCTAAAATTTGAATAAAATATTTTACTCCTTCTTTCTGCCTGAGGCCAGCTGAGGGCGAGAGGGAACACAAGAGGTGTATGCTACTACCTTCTTCTTTCAGGGCATAAACTCGAATATGGCAGCCAGAAGTTACCAGCGGGGAAGCAGAAGGGCTCAATTCTCTTCATTGTGTTAGTAATGTAAATCATGGAAAAATGCATGTGTGTTTGAGATGCGTTCCTATTCAATGTGGTCTTCTCCATCCCAGAGCACCTATTTTGGAGAAACCCCTGTGCAGGCTTACGCAGTTGTGTGACAAGTGCAAATGAATTCTCCAGGAAGATTAATTGTAGACATTTAGTAGGTGGTTTTCTGGAGGCAAAAAGCTTGCCCGAAACTTGGTGGAACTTTAAGAAGAAGTCAAAGACATACCATTCCTCCACTACCTTCAGAGCCACCAGAGAAAAAGCTGCCAGAAATTCTAATATGAGGAAGACAAAACTGTGTAATCACTAATCTCAGAAAAGGGAGGGTTTGTGTGTGGCCCTGTGTTTGGTTGGTTGGCTGGCTGGTTGGCTTTTTCCTCCGGAGTTTGCTCCCATATTTTTTCAAAACAACAAATAATTTTTTCAACAACGAAAAAGTACTTAAAAATTTGAAGACAGAATGCCTATATGGGAAGTATCATCCTGATTGTATAAAGATTGATAGTTGCAAACAACTAGCAAACAGCTTACATAATGAGCAAAGTCTGATTTCCTTAGCAATAGTAGAAGAAACTTATCAGCATATAACTATGTCTTAATCTGTTTTACTCCATCTAATGAAAATGGTGGGTGAAATCATAGTGTCTCTGATATCAGTCGAAGTTTGATATCAAAGCAGTGTTCAATTCTCTGTTGGCATAAGTTACTACTTCATACCCAAATGTTGGTTGCAAGAAATTGATGTGACTTAAAACTCCAGTCAGTGTCAGAGGTATCTAAAGAGACAGTCACAGCTGAACATTCTAACAAGTGTCAGCTTGTTAGAACCAAAAATCTAAATATTTTACATCAAATAAGCCTAGGCTGTGTTAACAGATGACTGTAGCTAGGCAGCTCTTCAAACACCACCAGACAAGTTCAATTTTGTCAACAAACAATTTTAGACCAAAGCATTTGCAAAACATTGAGAACTCAGTATTCTTTTGATTTTGGTGGTTGATGACTTTGGGTATCTGTCTCACATACTCAGGCCAATGCAGCCCTTTATTTGCATTAATCGACAGTTTCACAAACAAGGATGAGACAGAGCAATTTTTGGAACTATGAAACCCATGAGAATACAGATTCAAAGGCATGAACTTATTTAATTAAAAAAGGGGTGGGGGAAATGGGACTCCATTGCTGGCATTCTCTCTCTTCTGACTTGCACAGCTAAGAAAATTTGCTGCATGACATGACAAGCCATAGTGAAAGCTACTAATCAGGAATCCTGGAAACCCTCCATGCCAGAGTCATCTGTGGAGTCACTTGGACAGTCTGACAGCAGGAGCTCAGGCACAGAAAGGTAGATTTATTCCAGAAATCATGAAAGAGTTCTCAGGGAATAACAGAGTTACTGACCAAAGCAAATATTCAGTTCATATGTGCTCTTCAGAGGGTTGTTTCTCCTCCTGGCTGGAAATGTTTTATTGCAGGTATCTGGCAATTCTGCTGTAATGACAGTGAGACAGTGCTGAACAAAAAAAAAAAACATTAAAGGGACAACAGACTAAAAATCTTGAGCAGGACTGTGAGTTAAAAAGCAGTTAGAAGGGAAGAAACAATTCCAAGAAAGATTATTTTCAAAGTCCATTAAAAATTCTGGTATTAAACTGTCAGCAAGAGAATTCAGATTCATTTCTGCTGTGGGTGCTCTCGAAGAATAGAGTCTGACCTCTTCTTTTATTATTATTATTTTTGGGAACTACTGAGCATTTGCTTCTCCTGCTGACTTTAAATAGAAGCCTTGGGGATTCCATGCTGCTAAGAATGAGGCCTGTAATCATTAGCTGGAGGACTTGATCGTAAAAGGGATTCTTATCTGAGTCTTTGAATGGGGCTTTTCTTGGAAGAAAAAGGAAATATATGAGAAAAGAGACAGTCCAGATGCTAAATTTTTACTATTTCATCAGTCTCTGACTAGACCTGATGGTTTCCATGACCATCTTTCTGATGACTTTATTTACAGCCTTGCTCTTTTTATCTTTTCCACCTGAGACACATTCTATATCTCACTCTTTTTGTTCTCTTCCTCACTTCGCTGTCTTTCTTTCCACTGTTTTTTCCCAGACATTTCACCTGTCAGAGAGATGGTAACTATTCTACTGCTTCTCTACCCCTTTCTGCCCTTCTGCCAAGAATAAAAGTAAGATGGGGGAATGTCTAAAAAACCCCACATACCCTGAGAACTGAAATTAAATTTGCTGTCATTGCATTGCTAGCTGCTCTGGACGAGTGAATGGATAGAATATCACCTTGTATCTATCACGTTAATGTGAATTGGAGGCCTGCTGGAGAGATGCATCTACTGCTAGTTGACACCCTGCCTAACACAAATGGAGTCACACACATGGTTGGTTGTTCATTAGGTGTTATCACAATAACCATAATTAATACCATGATGAATCTGTTGACCATAATTTTTTGGCTTCTGTAGCTTACAAAGATGAGTGCATTCAAAATTCACAAAATGAACTATTAAATTGGTCTGTGATTGCTTTGAGTTTGTAATTTCTTTCTAAAACATGAAGATTTAAATAATCCATTTAGTCATCGTTGTTACATATTAATTCACTGTTTGGTTAGATCCTAGGCAGGCTACCATGTTAGGGTCATTTTAACTACTGTTTTCATTAACGATTATTATATCTGCTCCTGGAGTGTATGCAAATGAAGGCTAGTATGAATTTGTCAGAATTATCTTAACTTCATTGTATTTGTCAGGCATAGCGGGTTTGCATTTAGTTCTTTGTTTTGGGAAAGCTTTTCTGCACTTGTCTTTAATTTCATTTGCATGCAGGGCTAGCGGTTTCTGCACTATAGCCCGTGCTTCTCATGGGGGGTTTTGTTTGCTCGCGAAATTGCCTCTGATGATAACACCGCACATCAAGGCCTGCATGTATATTCCTTTGTGTCATTGTGTACTACCCATGCATGTCGCTTACATTACTATGTCTCTTTAAGAAAATAGTATTATTTATTATGACAATAAACAGTCTAAAATTCACTGCATAAATTGAGGGGCAGAAAATGTTCTCTCTCCAGAGAATGCCAGTCTGCACAGAAATCAGAGCTGATGTTGAAGTTACATAAATATATGACAAAAGGAAACATTAATTAGGGCAACACAGTTGTGTCTGGTACCTACATAAAATAGTAGAAATCATTACACATGATGCTGTGGTTTATTGTACACATGAAAATTTGTAGCTGGCCTCCTGACTAACAGGCTATTGGAAGCCTGGTCCTAACACAGTGACACTTGTGATGTTAGTTTGTATGCTTTCTTCTCCTCTCCCTCACTTTTGGGTTCATGGAATAGGAGAAAAACATTGAATTTTACCCTGTTTATACTGTTCCAGGTACTTTTCCCCCTCCTTACTTCTCTTCATCTCCTGACAAAAACTGGCAAGTTAACTCTAAGGCAAAGAGGTCATTTAGGTGGCAGAAATGTCAATACGCCTGCCTTCTTGACGACAGACCTAAATGCTGTATCTTTCAGGATTTTACAACTTCACTGGTATTGCACTTAATTTGTTTATACAGGTATAAGTTAAAGCAGAATGACAAATTCACCTATGTGTTTGTCATGCAATGTCCAGAAAGAAGTACAAAACAATCCATAAGCTTTTGATAGAGAACAGTGGATGAAATTCTGAAGAAAGCCCACAAAGAAGCAGGGAAAGCAGCCATGAAAGCAAAACACATCTCTGCTGTTCGGGGATTTCATTCATTTCCTGGTCTGCCTTGCAATGCAGGATTTCTGCTGGCACTGTACCTGAGTGCAGCAAGGGAAGAGGGGGTATTCCCTCCATCTACAGTCTCTTCAGAGATGCAGACCCTATCAGGACTTTTCTGGTACATTCCGGAAACAAACCTGGACTTTTTTTCCCAAAAGATTGTTTAAAAATTCTACTGTACAGCTTGAAAAATCTTGACATAAATTATGTAGCAAGTGCCTTACAGCTGTTATTGCTAAAATTAAGAGACCCAAACCAGCTTCCTCATTTTGCTTTAAAATATCCAAGTTTTAAAACAATCAATGTTTTATGAGTTCATATTGGACCAGGGCAAAAAAGCTTTATGCGCTCAACAAAATTGAAGTGCTTCTACTGTAGTTTTCTAATAAGATTCTATTTTCCTACTGCTTTCACCTTCACAGTGTCATACATTAAGAAAGTATTTTCCAGAAGTAGGAACTATTTCCTTCTTAAGTGCAATATGTTTGAAATCTACATTATCCAATCTGAAAAGGTTCATATAAGAAACTCCATTTTGAAACAAATTAGAAGTCAAAATTTCTTGTTGTTCAATTTGAAGTATTTAAGTCTTACTAGCAATATCATAAGTAGTCTCCTAGAGACTCACTTTCAGTTTTATAGAGTGCCAGACTGAAGCCTGACAGGTTTTTTTGGTTTGGTTTCTTCTTTATCTGTAGTAGGTGGGGATTGTTCATCTAAAAAATGAAGTTAAATAGCAGGTGTAGACTGTTGTCTTTTTCTTGACTGGAAGACTTCAACAGTTCACACACATGTCTTGGCTTGACTGATAATGTGCTTAAATTAACAGTTTAAAAATTCTGAAAAACAGATATTCAGGTTTTAGTTACATTCAGTGATATTTAGTTATCTGACTTTGAAAACTCTTCTTCTCATAGTTCTGCTATAGTTTGAAAACAAATTTTTTTTTTCCTTAGAAGGAAAGGCAACAACACAAATACAAACTCTGTGTATAAAGCTTATCTAACAAAATTCCTGCCAGTTCCAATCATCCCATTTCCAAGATTCCTACACACTAAAAGAAGAAAACATGTGTTTTCAAAAGCAGATAAATGTTATTAAACAGAGGCTATTCCAGTGTGAAACCAGTATTAATTTTACCTAAATTCAGGCAAGTAGAAATGTATTAGTTTGGGTGTGCTCTTGCTATAGCGAATGAAGGAAAGAATCTTGCGGAGAATTCACCACACCACCTTGAGCTACACCTGCATGGGTAAGCAGCACAAGAGCAGCTAGTCCTGTGGACCCAGCACAAACATGATGCCATTTAGTACGAAGAGGTTTTGGACTAGCTTTAGTCTAGCCAAGAACCCATTTGCAGTTGGGTGCATTAGATGTACACCTAAGAAGGCGATTTCCAGCTGGTTTCATCAGGTTGTACCTGTCCATGGCTGCTCCACAAGGTCAGCCAAAGGGTGCTCAGCAAAGCAGCTTCTCAAAGGCCTTCCTGACGTTGTGCTAATGTGGGATAAGTTCCATACCCCAGGTACTTTTCTGTTTCCATTTTAAAGCATTCCTAGAAGGGTATCTTAAACTTGACATCTAAGTTTTAGATATTTAAAATTAAGTGTAAAATGATTCTCTGAAGTATGGAAGCCATTCTCAAACTTCATTGATTCTGAAGAAGTTCATCTTCTCTGCAAGCATGTCTTGAATCAAAAGAGCAGACCATGCTTCAGAAATAGCCACTTAGCCCTCTCCAAATTTCAGAACAAAGAGGCTTACACTTTCTGTCTCTATTTCTTTAATTCTTTTCATGGCTATCAAGAGACGTAGGGGATTTTTACAACTTTAAAAGTCTATGACTTTACAGCTGAAAATGAGCATGTGAAGGGTTGTCAAAAGAACAGCAAAGGACCAAGTCCAGCAGCAAAGTTCTCTGCCCTAATGTTGACAGAACCCTGCAACAATCTGCAAAGTTTAGTTCTGTTATAGGATGCAGAGAACAGCAGCAGAGAGGAGGAGCAGAGCATCTGATTCTCACTGAGGACACAACTCCTGGAAGAAGCCTTGGGAAAGTTTTCATCTTCTTTGAGTTTAAAAATATACAAATACAGTACCATAACTGGTGAACAAGTCTTGGTGTTCAAAGTTCAGCTTTCATTGTGTATACCTCCAGTTTTCAGAACAGTAGAGGATTTGATTTTTTTTCTTTTATGCAATAAGTAGCAATGCTATTTTGATTTTATGATTCTCATTGTGGATTTTTGGTTTGATTTTGATTTGATTGGAATAGGTTGCCCAAGGAAGTTGTGAATGCTCCAACCCTGGAGGAGTTTGCGACCAGGCTGGACAGAGCCTTGGGTGACATAGTTTAGTGTGTGGTGTCCCTGCTCATGGCAGGAGGGTTGGAACTAGATGATCTTAAGGTCCTTTCCAACCCAAACCATTCTATGATTCTATGATTTGTATTCCCCCACTGAAGCAAGGGCATAAAATTTAATTTTTCTAAAAATTATCAAGATGAATTTTCAGTCTTACTAACTGGTGAGCTGAGATGTTTATGCTAAAGGTTTCTCTTTCTCACCTTTCTTTTCCAAGAATTCCTAGTCTGAATGGCAGAAAAGCTCTGTAACACGTTTTGTACAGAACACAGATTTTATTTCACCTTCTTTATTCTTTTTAATTTTTACCTTTCTCCTTCTCTCTTCTTCCCAGTGCTACAAAAAATTGAATACATCCAAAGCAGAAAAGCTTCTCAGGTCAGAAGTAACCTTAATGCAAAGTACAAATCAAAATAGTGAAGCAAAACTTTCTAAAACTGACCCTGCCCAATGCTACTCAGTAGAAGGGAAGTTTAGAGAGTGAAGGTACCTTTTAAGCACTTAGAGTAGACTTCAGGTCCTAATACCTGAACTATAAAAACTATTTGTTAAAATACAGTAGATAGAGAGAACTGGAGGAAGGGAAATAAAAAAAAAACCCAGCAAAAAACCTGGGGGACCATTTATGCAACTAAAGAAAATCATGACTGCATTCTTCAGAATTGAGATAGAAACCTTTTCTTTCATTTCGTATCAGCCCATACAGTCTGACCATTCATTGCCCTCTCTTGCTTTCATGGTCATATACATTTCATGTTAAAAGTGATACATTCAATATTTACAAACTAAACTAAGATTTTATCCCCAGCCTGTTTTCAGTTGCATTTAATTTTCTTAAACCCCACTGTACACACTGAAATCATGCATGCAAACTCTTAGAAAACCTAATTTGATAGTTTTCCCTAATAGGCTTTAATCTGAAACTGTGGGTTAGTCATGGGAAAGAAGCTCTAGAAGAGTAAAAATAAGCTCGATTTGCACCTGTAACTGAAACGTAGCTGATTCAGTATTTCAGTTTTGAGGATTATAGTTAAGCTTACATCTTCTGACTTTCCATGTCAAGTTGTGTTAAAGTCAATTATGTGCATATAGTAATTGCTGACTATAAATGCTTAAATGAGACGAAAAACCCTACCTGAATGCCTTCATCTTGCTAAATGAAGAGAAAAGGTCTGTATCTTGGATAGGAGATTGTGGAAGATAGTGTGGACTTGTTGTCTTTGGGAAAAGGTCAGAAGTAAGAGATTCTCTAGGTATTCCCTAGGTATTCCCTAGGAAGAAAATCATTCAAATCTGCTTCCTCTCTTGGCTTTCCCTTTATAAGGATTTGTTTCATTTTTGTGGGTCCTTATTGCCCTAATGTCCCTAATGAAAAATAAAAACTTCAAGACAAATCAGTTCATCCATTTTTACATAAGCTGGCAGTTTGAATTAAATCCCAGACTTCAAAAAAAAACAATTATTTACTCTTAAAGGTTCAACCCTTTCTCACTTTTTTTCTATCTTTTTAGTAAAGTCCTTTTTCTTGTCCAAACATTCACTGGAATTTTAAGTGTGTTTCTTTTCAGACAACAGATGATCACAAATCAGCATGTTTATTAAGCTATGAAAGTTTGTTCACCGTGCAGCGGACGTTCTTTATATCTGGAATTTTCCACTGCTGCACAGATGCAGATTTGCTTCCTGAGATACCTTTCTGTCATTAATGTTTCTGCCAGTGATCATGCAGATTTATCACAACTGTAGGTTTCTCAAAATCTTTGCTTTCTTGCTGCTTGGAATGTCTCAGATGTCAAAATCACTGCAGCAGCTCAAAACTGCGTGAGCTTCTGAAGTCACCTTCCACTTTAGTACGTGGGCTTTGACAGATCTGGACCTCTTAAATATATGAAATAGTCCATGCTACTGGAAGACAGGCAGTAAGATAACAACTTACAGACTTTATGTGTCACAAGAAAGCTTTTGTGAAACTGATATATACATGAAATTTTTATGAAGAACAAAATTTTGTGATCCCAGCAGTGACAGGAGAGAGAATTTTAAAGCAAAGATGCTCCCAGCTCAATCCCCTTTGACCCATCAGACTCAGTAATGTATCTGAATATTAATATTGAACAATAGTATAAATTGGCTAGCTACATCCATACCAGGATTATTTTTAGATTAATATGGAATGGTTTGAATTACAGAAACTGGATCTAGAATGGCCTTTAATAAGCAAGAATGTTGATGGGTTTGCTAGCCAGGATTTTGGTTTGGACTTATAAAGAGAGGCCATTTGTGAGTCCTGTTATTAAGTTCCTGTTTTACTTTCCCAGACACTGAAGAAGTTGTATTTGAAGCCAAAACCCGCTCAGTGTCCTGGAACGGTTGCTGCTGTGGGCCTGGGTATGCCTTCAGTCATTATTCCAGGGGTTCTCAGAAAAGGTCAGCAGCACGTGGGAGTCCCTAAGCAAGCGGCAGTGGGTGATGTGCTGCTTTGCTCCAGCCGCTTCCCCGAGATGAGAGACTTCACCTTCTCATACACAGGGATGGTATACTCCTCACAGGAAGGCAGGGCTATGAAAGTTTGCAGTTCTTTGTTCTGTGGTGCAACGAATGCTTTGCAGAGCACAACAGTGCTAGCAGGCCTGTCCAGAGTCAGTGTAATATCACAATTCAGGTGCAACAAGCCTTGAGGTTTAAGGCAAAGAAAATGTGACCCTGAGATTGCTGAGTAAAAATCAACTTTGAAGACATAACCTCAGTTTTCAAAGGGATCACTTCAGAAGAAATGACAAAATACACTGCTGGAAAAAATTCCATGAAACCTGAAACACACAAGCTCATTTTAAAAAGCTTTTTGTGTTTTACAGAACAATTTGCATTAAAATGCCTCCTTTTAAAAAAAAAAAAGAAAAAAATTATATTTTTAACCTGTTTTTCAGTCTGTTATTTTCACTCCTATTATGCTGGTGATCTCAGCAAATAAGCATTCAGTGTGCTCTATCTAGATTTTATTTGTTCAGCTTTTCCTTATTATGTCCTCAGATTAATCAGTAGAAAATATAAACACCTTCTGAATATTTCAGTATGGGGTTAATTCAGGCTCCTTTGCTGTAAAAACAGCCATTGGTAACATCTTCAACCAATGCAACTATTTGCTGATAGCTCTGTGTCTGTGGTCTTGGAGTCATGGGGAAAGAATTAATGAGCATTATGGAGGTAGCTTATGGTGAGAAAAAGACCTCATGTCTGCTACTGTGGGACTCTGGGAAGCTTAATTTCCCAACTGCTAGAAGAGTTATTGCAGAACTGTTCATTTTCTAGTTAGTCCCCAATAAAACTGAATTCCCCCTTCATCTGCCACATGGTGCTTCAAGCCGAACCTGTAAGATTCAGGGGGTTTCTCTGGATGAATTGCTAAGAGATTTCTCCTTTATGAATCAGGCTTTTATAATTGCCAGTGATTTGAATTCACTCCTCTACAGCTTCTTCTGTGAAGAATAATCAATACAGCAAAATTATTTGTTCATAGCAAACTATTTATTCTTGAGGTTTATTCTTGCTTACACTTCTGCACACTGTGGATGATTACAAGACAGACACAGTAAAATCTTTAAATGCTGTGAGGCACCAGCATTTCATTTAAGCTGGTTACATAGTAAAAATACAGGTTTTAAAGGCATTAATATCTCCGCTTGGTTTATAACATTAAAATAACTGTATCACATTCTCTTTCTCTGGTTCATGATCCTGCCTGTTGCTAAGAAACCCTTCCTCAGGTGGCTTTGAACCTTCTCAGCATTTTCATCTATAGCTATACTACCTCATTGAGCAATAGGATTCTGCTGCTGTGTTTCTGGAATTTATGTTCCTTGCTGAAAGTAATGAAACCATTGTGCAGATTAAGTAGCTAATCCATTGGCCTTTCAAAGCATTATGCTTTCCTCTTCAATATTTCTAATCTCATTTTTTTAAGTGCATCATTTAAGGCGCTATGTGGTGAAAAAAGTGTGCACAAGACAGAGACAGTCATGACATATGTCTGCTTGATCTGGACCCTCAGTTTTTGTGGCTTAGGCTTGTGCAATAAAAAAATATGCCTCTTCATCTCCTCAACTGCATGCCTTCCATCAAGCTATCTGTAGACTTCCACCCGACAGCCTATTTCCTTCCTGTGAATTGAAATGTTTGGTGGGTTTTTTCTTTCTCTTTTTCATGCTTTCAATACAGCATATTTCAGGATAGTTGCAGTGACAAAAGGAACAACCAGACTGTCAGAGGGAGTGGTTTCTTTTAAATAACATTTCCCAGAATTTAAGTGCAACACATTCAAACCAGTAGCTGTTGATTGACAGTCTCAGATAGGGTTAGCTGCATTCTCAACCACATATAGAATACTATATAAATGTAACCTATATACATAAAAATACCTGTGCATTTAGGTGAATCATAGTGTTTATTTACTCAGAAAGCACATCCATAGATTGTATAATACCATCATCACTTTAAACATCACTTTTCATCAATTTTAACGTCTGATAAACATTGTAAAGTTCAGCACGTATTGAACTAGAAATACCTCTGAGAGACTATTTATGAATTGTCAGCTTAGAGTTTGTTTTTCAAATTAGTGAACTTTGAATCAGTTCCAAAAGAAAGCAGTCATGGAGGAAAAGCTCTCCACTAGGAAAAATTAAATCATGATAATTTGAGAGGAAAAATAAATCTGACCATTATACTGTGAAGCTGCCTTATTAACTCTGCGGTCTGAGGTTTCCCTTTTCCTTTCTTCTTTGCCCTAGTAGATGTCTTTTTCTCTAGTGCTTGATATTTTAATATGAATGTATGTTATTGCTGTATTTGTGACAGAAGCATATGCTCACCTTGTACTGTTTGTATGTGAAGATTAACATTTGTGTATTTTGTATTTGTTAATACTGCATCATACCCTCAGCAGGTGGAAAATTGCATGGCTCCATTGACTTCAATAGAGCTGTGCCAGGTGAGAATATATTCTGTTGTTTTATTTCACTTAATTTTGGAGTACCTCCAGAAAGCATACGAATCTGTGAACAGGTTTTTTAAAAGTACATATAAAACGGAATCAATATCTTTCTTTTAAAAATATTTCTGAATATGCCAAAGAAATCTCAGGACTGTAATACCTAACATACTCTGCTCCTGCAAAATTTAAGTTACACAACTTTGCTGTGCAGCATGACAGTTCTTTCTTTGTAAGGTTAAGGCAGTCTTTAAAATGCGCTTAGCTTGCCATACTACATTTTTATTTTCGTAAATCTAATGTTGACAAAGAAAAAAGTGCAAAACTGTGACCTTAGAGAATTTGGTGAAAGTGTCTATGATTTTAAAATTAAATAATAGACAAATAATTTGAGGTTGCTCTGATAGCTATATATAGTACTAGGAAAAGGCCAAAACTTATTTAAATTTAGCGCTACTTCCTTCATGTACAAAGGATTGCTGCCATAGGTAATTCAGTATCTACAAACATTCAAATTAAAAGACAGACGATGTTTTAGAAGTGAGATTTCCTCCTGTGTGAGCAGCTAAAGAATATTTCTTAAAGGAAAAGTTGCTTAATCTGAGCAGTGGGCTGAGGCATTGACTTCAGCCACAAAAATCTGAAACCAAATTTTGAGAGAAGGTCTATGGATATTCTGGCTCAGCTAATTATCAAGTAACACTTCCATCATGAAAGTTAAATCCAGATAAATGATGTCCCAGATCTTTTGAGAGCAAGAAAAAGAAAAATGGAAGTGGAGCAAAATCTGACTCAGCATTTTGTATTTTCTCTACTAACCAAGCATTTTAATAGAGTCAACAGTTTTTTTTTTCACTTTCTATGAAGGTTTTCTATTAAAAGAAAAACATTTAGCAAATACTTTTCTTCTTTAGCAGGGAGGAAATGTTTTACCATACTTTCCAGCTATTACTTCTTTTTGCTGAAGTATGTGTTAATATTATACTCTACTTGATTATCTATTCACTATTTCTCAATAAGACTTCCTAAGAGAGAAACACAGTTGAGGCAGGAATAACCACACATCATGAGATGACCTGGTCCAACCCCTGCTAAGAGGAGGGTCAGCTAAAGCAGGTTGCTCAGAGTTGTGTACAGTCAAGTTCTGAATATCTCCAGAGATGGAGCACAGCCCCTCTGGGCACACGCTGCAGTGTTTGACCACCCTTGTATTGGGTCTGGCTGAGATAGAGTTAATTTTCCCTGTAGCAGCCCTTATAGCTTTGTGCTTTTTATTGGAAGATAGAAACATGTTAGTAAAACACCAGTGTTTTGGCTACTGCTGAGCAGTTCTCCCATAGTATCAAGGCTGCTCTCCAGTATTCCCCCCTCCTCACCCCATAAGGCCAGTAGGCTGGGGGTGGGTAAAACTGTAGGAGGGAATATAGCCAGGACAGCTGACCCAAGCTGACCAAAGTGTTATTTAATACTATACGACATCTGCTCAGCAATAAAAGCTAAGTGGGGGGTGATGGGCAGGGGGCACTCATTATTACATGTCTTCTGGAAACAACAGCTATGTGTGCTTAGCACTACTTCCCAGGCAGTGGCTGGACATCGCCTGCTGATGGAAGTAGAGAATAAATCTTTTGTTTTCCTTTGCTTCCATCCATGGCTTTTGCTTCTTCTTTATTAAACTGCCTTTATCCCATCCCACAAATTCTTTCTCATCCTATTTTCTCCCCTCGCTGTTCTGCTGAAGAGGGGAGCAGTAGAGCAGCTTGGTGGACACCCAGCATCCAGACAGTGTCAAACTACTATACAGCCTGTCCTAGTTTCAGCTGGGATAGAGTTAATTTTCTTGCTACGTAGCTGGTGCAGTGCTGTGTTTTGGCTTCAGGATGAGAACAATGCTGATAACACACTGTTGCTCAGTAGCTCTTACCCTGATCAAGGACTTTTCAGTCTTTCATGCTCTGCCAGTGAGGAGGGGCACAAGAAGCTGTGAGGAAGAAGTGACAGGACACCTAACCCAAACTGGCCAAAGGAGTATTCCATACCACAGCACGTCATGCCCAGTATATAAATTGGGGGGAGTTAGCTGGGAGGGACAGATCGCTGCTCAGGGATGAGCTGCTCATTGGGCAGTGGGTGGTGAGCAACTGTACTGTGCATCACTTGTCTTCCTTGGGTTTTATTACTCTCTCTTTATTTCCTGTTGTTATTTTTGTTATTGCTGTCTAAGTATACAAAAGCCAGGTTCCCAAGGAGTGTAACAGGAGATAAGGCAAGAAAAGTAGGGAAATAATGGCCTCTGCACTCTTGCTTTTTTCCAGACTGAGAGAGGTCAAGTAAGATGCAGTCACCTGACAGGTCTGTACTAAACTTCCTGTTATTTTATTTTGCTTTTCTAGCGTCTTCGAGACAGAACCATCTAAGATCTGAACTAATTTTGGTGGAGATTTGATTATAGCGATACTATTTTTCTGAAAAGATGAACAGAGGCCTGCAGGAAGAGTACAGTTTATTTTCTATTTACATGCAATTGAAAAATTCTTCATGTGGAGTGCTACAATAATTCATTTGTAGACTTAAGAATGTGTGTTAAAACACTTCCTTGGATTTGGATTATGTAGCAGATTTCATTATAACACATTAACAAGTAATTTTCCACTTAAAACAAGATTTGTATTTCAAATCAGGAAGATACTCTTGAGAACAGAAAGCAAGATCCTAAGTCAGGCATATAAAAATGATGGTTAAACTAACAGTTCAATACAGAACAAAAATAATAATAATAAAAAGCTAGGAACAGGTCCATAAACAACTTTTTTTTTTTTTTTTGCTTTCATAGAGATTTTGCCAAAAACAATAACAAAAAGTGCTGGAAAAGCCTTGTTGTATCACTTAGCCCATTCCCCAAGCCCCTGCCAGTGCAGGATTATTCCTCAGAGTACACTCTCCACTGGCCTGTCCAAGCTTGACTGTATATGACTCAAGCAATGGGTTTGCACTGCTTGGGAGATATTTCTGCAGTCTGATAGATTTCATTATTAGGAAATTTTGCTAAATGTTCCTTCAGTCAGGTTTAACCCACTGTTTTTACCAACATGCTACTGGGTCACAATAACCAGCACACCTTTCTTGCTAGTTTTCCAGTTTTCAGTTATTTGCGGATGACCAGAGCACCCTCTCCTTCCTCCTAGTCTTCACTGATATTAGGTAGCATATCAGTATTAATTAAGTTTTCACTGGTTTTTACAGGACAGATTCTGCAGTCATTTTCATTGCTTTGCTATGAATTACAGCCAGTTTGTTGACTTTCTTTGGTATCCTAGTTCTTCCCCATCATATTTCTGTGCTAGTCTCATTTCACCCTAAAGAGACTAGTATCAGATTTCAGCTACAGAAACAAGGATTTCTGATGAGCTCAGTCAACAATTCTCTTTTTTTCTGAAGAGGGCTGTTAAGACATCTATAATATGTTCAGAAAGACTGAGACAGTCTGGCATTTCACTTGTGAAATGTTCTATGCTGTTGCAGAAGTAAAAGTTATTACTAAAAATAATTTAATATTTTACATTTCACAATTTTATATTTCAAGTGCTTTTAATCTTTTTCTGTTGCAGGAGACATTAAAACTATGAATAATATGTTCTTTTTACCTGGATCTAAATGTTCCCCCCTCACTTAATTATCTGTTCATGGAATGCAGCCAATCCAACCAGAGGACTCTTCCAGGATCTTAGTCAGGCTTGGAGAGGTAGGAGGGGACTGTATTAATTTGGCAATAATTTGTTTTTTTCTGTTTTACAGTATTCTTCAATAGAATACTCTCCAGTGACGTGACCAGAGACATGTTCCTCGAAGGATGGCTCAGGAGAGCTGTCTGTCCAAAGATCTTTTGGATGTATCAGAAATGAACTCCACCAGGTTCAGGATTGAGCAGCCAATTTAGCCATGGTATAGAAGCTGTATGACTTACAATTTCAAAGTGTTTTTTCATTTACCACTTAGAAATTATATTTATGTGGCATCTCTCAAGGAATTTCTGTCCCCACTCTTCTTTCAGCCAGCACCTTGACTGAAAAGATTCCTCAGCATCTCCTGTGTGAAAGGCATTTGGTTTCTTTGTAAGAAGCTGTCATGCTTCAAGCCCAGCCGGCAACTCAGAACCACACAGCCGCTCACTTGCTCCCTCTTGCTTCTTCCTCCTTCTGCTCCCGGACGGATGGGGAGGAGAATCAGAAGAATGTAACTCCCACGGGTTGAGATAACAGCACTCCAGTAACTAAGGTTTCATACAAACCACAACAGCTACCAATAATAATGATAAGAGGAATAACAAGGGAAAAGGACACAACCGCTCACCACCCACCGACCGATACCCAGCCCGACCCGAGCAGCGATCTGGGCCTTCTGGGTAACTCCCCCCAGTTTCTATACTGGGCATGACGTGCTGTGGTATGGAATACCCCTTTGGCCAGTTTGGGTCAGGTGTCCTGCCTCTGCTTCCTCCTGGCTTCCCCTCCTCTCTGGCAAAGCATGAGACTGAGAAAGTCCTTGGTCAGAGTAAACATTACTGAGCCACAACTAAAAACATCGGTGTTATCAGCGTTGTTCCCAGACTGAAAGTCAAAACCACAGCACTGCACCAGCTACTGAGAAGGAATAAAAATGACTGCTGTAGCTGAACGCAGGACAGAAGCTGTGTAAAGATATCTTAAATTTAAAATAAAAATATTGTTTTGGAGTTCTTATGTATAAAATGTAATAATAATTTTATTTCTGCAACTTTCAGATACAATCTACAATGGAACTTATAATTCCATGTGCAGTTAATTCATAATTGAATTTTAAAAATGTGTGGTTTTGCTTTTAATGGAGAGAAATATAGAAAGACAGAGCCTTATTTTCTGCATTTGCTATTCTATGTTAATGGAGTAGACACATTCTAATGCTTACAGAGCTTTGTTTGTTTGTTTGTTTGTTTTTAATGTACTGAAAACAGAGAAGCCAAGCAAAGAAGAAACAATGGAATGACATATCTTCACCAAATGCAAAGAAGTAACACTTGAATGATGGCATTTATATGGAGAATGCAATCAGTGCGGTTTAACCTAACACTTGAAAACGTTGCCATGTGATGAGTACCAGCAAAGCTCAAGAGTCATTGAGAAGGAAAACCTGCTCAGTTATCAAATTTATGAACTATGCTTTGTAGTCCATAAAGACAATACTTTCCATATACTGTGCCTTCCTTTTGTTTCTGGCTGCTACTTGTCCTTTCATAAGTGTTAAGGCCCCATTAACTTCATGTATATTTCTTCCTTATGAGCTCCTCCAAAGGGGAGCAGCATGATCATGAATAAGACATGACCTGCTAATAGGGTGTCAAAAGTTGTCCTGTTACTGAAATATAGGAGACTTAGTCTGAAAAACATCAATAGGTTATTTTTCAGTCCTTTCTCTCACAACCAATATTTGTCATGTTCAATAAGTTTCTATGTATATGGTTGTTCTTAAATGTTTCCTCCATGGGAGGTTCTAACAGTTTCCTTGAAGGATTATTCTATAATGCAGTGAACTTCAGGTATTCATACTTAATTTTACCCCATTCTCATTTACTAGTTCCTTTTGAAGTCCTCATTACTTCAATTTCTCCTTTGTGCTTCTCTCATTATTCAAATATCTGTTGTTGCTGCATTTTAATCCTTGTTGTACCCTATTCTCATTTCCTAACTTTGTGTTGGTTCATGATGTATGAGCACACAACTGGCTCTTTCAGTCTTGCTTCATTATTAAGCTTGAACAGAAAGTAGAGCAGCATTTGTCCAGCCACATACTTGTTCCACCTACATTTAGACTGTACTTTTTCTATACCAAAGCATGGATCTTACTTTCCATTCTTACAAGTTTACAGTACCCTGCTACCCCTCAGCACTAATTCTGACTCTGCATCTGGACCTTTTTATTTGGTGAGGACTCTGTGGACCTCAGATGGGGTTTCTGGAGGAATGAGTAGTAGTTCCTAAGGATACAGCTGCAGACTCAGAACCCCAGCTGTAAGGGGTTTGAAGCAATGTCCTTGTTTTTTCTTTAACTGTAGTATTAAACTCACATGCAGTGCTTTATCAGCAGGAATAAAATGTTGTGAATCCTTAATCAGAACTGCTAATCACAGCTTTTAAATATGTTTATGCAGAAATGCTAGGCCACTTTCCACTGTAATTTAAATCTCTTACAGCCTCACTAGCTTTAACAGAAATAGACGAGAGTAGGGTAAGAATAAAACAGGTTGGGATTTGTCTCCAGCGGAAAAATAAAAATCCAGCTCTGGCTTTTGAAGCTGCACTATAAAACACTTGTTCAGTTAAGACTGGAAAACTTACTGAAGATTTACACTGTAAAAATTACAAACAGGAAGAGATGTTAGAAACATAAGCAGTTGTTCACAGATGTCAGTCCCAAAAGCAGTATCACTGACACAGACTCTGAAAAATGTGTCAAAATGAAGAACAGGTGAAAAAAGAGCATTCATCGTTTGACAAAATACTGAGGAAGATTCATTGAGTCCAAATTAACAAAGCTAATGTGCTGCAGTCTAGGTAATTGTATGACATGATTGTAAACAGTCCATCTATTCGGATGGACTATTGGCTTTTTGACTAATCAAGTTAAAGATGGAAACAATTTCTATTGCTGCTTATTATGATGATACAGATGATTTCCATAGATGCTAAAGACCCAGAGCGGATCCTATTCTTATTAGGCAATCTACAAACTTTTAGAAAGATGCTCAAAGGATAAGCCTCACCAATTGTGTATTATTGCTGGAAAGGAAAAAATATGCCCCTGGACTATTTCAATCATGTCATATGGTTATCGAGGCTGCAGTACATTTGCTTTGGTAACTTGGACACAGTGCATTTTCCTGAGTCTGCTGTTTACTGGAGTAAAATTCCATAGGTTTCCTTAACGTTTGACACTTCCATTAACCTCAGTGACAACAGGCACACTAACCCTTTTCTTATGGATTTACATGGATTGGTAGCTCCTTTTTGACCTCCTGTAGGTAAGCAGAATTGGACAACTACCAGCTCCAATGTCATAACAGTATGTTAACATCTATGATCCTTATTCTCCTTATAAGTTGTTCTGAGTTATTCTGCCCTCTCCTCTCCCTAGATTTTGAAAAGAGGTCCCATAAAAGCATCAAAGAACTGGAATAGTTAACTCTCAGTAACTTTAAAACAAATGATCGGAGTGGTATTAACTTGTGAAGATATGTAGGAGTTCTAGAAGGAAATTTTCCTAGTATCTATATCCTTGTGAACATGTTATTTTAAGGGAGTTATGAATGACAAGGAGTCACAGTATTTGCTCTATTCAAGGAAAAACAGTAGTGGTTTCACTTTAGTCTTGTTGTCTCTAGTTCCTACGAGAGGAAGCATAGTTTTACCTAATGGTTGAAGTTTCTTAAATTGTTTTTCTCATATAATTGAGAACTTCTCTTTTTTGTCCCACCTCTATGTTTGGACTACTGTTTCTGGCAAAATTCCTTATAGCCCAATTCAGCTTTCAGCTATACAGGCACAGATCCAGGTGAAGTCAGTGGGAGCTGCACTTGGATATTTGAGAAAGGGTTTGGGGCCTTTAGCCTTAGTGCGAACAAATAAGTTGTAAATCATATTTAAATTAGATTAACAAAGAATTAGCACTCTCCTGGTGCAGTTTATTCTATTAGTTCTGTATCAATCTTTTTTTTTTTTCCAGGAAATGTTTACAAGTGAAGTCACAAATCATATCTGATTAGCTGAATTATATATATGAAAGATAATTGGCTTGGAATTAGGTAGAAGTAACTGAAAGTGCCTTTAGGAATTCAATGAAATCTATTCTTTTGTACATATAGAAAAATTTAGCTTTAAAATTTGTGGTACATATATAAAACAAATTAATTTTTCAAAGAACCCTTTGTTTAGCATAGATTTTTAAATATAGCATAAGTTATTTCTTCTTCTACCTATAAAAAATGTAAATTATTCATGTTACCTGTGGTCAGTGACCTGTAAATGAACCTTCCCAAATAACAGATGACCTTCTACAGCACAAATAACAGTCCGCTACCAGGCTCTGTGCACAAGTGTCTGAATCTTTCAAGACTGTAATTACAGGCAATGTTACTTTTGATTTGGCTGTAGCAAATGATTTATTGATAAATATGATATTTTGATCAGCCTGAGAAAAATCCTTAAACTGGAGGGTTCTGATATTAGAGAATCAAAAGCCTTATAAATGAACTTTGCATGCTTTGGGTCTCATTCTTAGAGAAATTCTGTGGCACTCACCTCTGATGTGTATGATCTATTTTAAGTTACTGTCATTAGATTCTTCTCCTGTTTTTCATTATACACAATATTAATACATTGCCAGAGGTTTAAATAATTCTTCCCTACATGCCACTTAACTCCTTAAAAGATATTTCTCTTTTATCACTTACATTCTTCAATTTTCTCTATTAGTTCCTAAGAAAGTAAATAAAATCCCTCCTGTGTTTACTTTCTCTTTGGAACAAAAGGAAGTTTGGTTGTTTTCTTTGTCTTTATGTGAAAAAACTAGAGAGAGAGATGAAATTGTCAATACTACAGACCTTTGTTGACTGGCTAGAGGCTTCTGGAGGAGGGAAAATACTATAAAACTTAGATCTGACTGTGTTGCAGCTGCGTTCAGCAAAAATACTGATATTTCAATTTTCTGTCAAAAAATTAAATTAGATCATTTAAAATTGGAAATTCGGTACTGCAACTTAATTACTTTAGTAACCATTTCTTGTATTCATATTTCAACCATTTAACATGATGTGGACCCCCTTCACACTGCCTCAGGTGGCAGCTATGTTCAAGGTTACAAGATGTGCACAGGGCCAAGTTCACGTCCCTGTATCCTCAGTTTCCAGTAGTACTGTATCAAAATTTGTTAGAATATGAGCATTCCTCTCCTCGTCTTCATTATAGAGCCTTAGCCTCAACTTTAAACAGCCCATCCTTCGACTTTCCAACACAGAGGATGGAAGATAAACACATGTAGTTATGTCATATTATTTGGGTGAACTCATTATAATATGTTAATAGAATAGTTGTAATGATTCCTACATAGGTTGTAAAGATATTGTCAGTTTACTCTTTATACTTTTTGAGAGCTCTTAAGAAACACAATCTCAGATTTTTAGTCATCTGTGGTATTTTGAGATATGACAGGTAACAGGAGGCATCCTCACTTCCAGGTGCTAAAGTACTTATAAGACAACTTTCTCAATTTGCTGCAGTTTCATTTTAAGCATTCAGTGAATCACATTTGGAAAAAATCATCATTTGGAGAGGAATTGACCTGCAAGGTAGTCCTTCTGATTAGCATGGAACAGTATAATAAAGCCTGCATTACACATGTTAAATGCCAAGTATTATTATTCTGTAGCCCACTTGGCTTCTGCGACAGCAATGAATCAACTCTATAGTCTGCAACACCATCTTCAAACAGTAGTGACGTAACTCTAAGAAGTATTGCTGTTGACCTTTTCAGTTATATGATCTTTCTTAGCACATTTGAATATGCGAGTCAGTTAGTTGTTATTTACCAGCTCACTCAGAGTAACGTTCCCAGACTGCTGCCCAGTTTGGCAATTACGAGTCTTATTATAATCTTAGGATATCTAGTTTTAAATGGAAAATTAAAAAGAAAACACAAACAGACAAACAAAAGAAAAAAAAAACCAAAACAAGCAAACCATAAAATATGAAAACATATTCATTTAAAGGTTCATTTAGAGGACTACTGACATATACCTTGTCACAGAATTACTAAAGGATACTTGCCATAGGAAAGCTTAACCAGAACTTGACCTACCTACTTGCCTCCTGTTGATGTCCAGTTCAGTACTGTGTAGTATTGATTTTTTTTTTTTATCTGGTTAGGAGATATAAGTAGATGCACTTCCTGCCTTTCTCCCTTTGGCTGAGGTTTTTCTTGTCTGTGGGCTGCCTAAATTGACATAGACCACATGGAAAATGTATGTAACATTAATTTCCTTAAACTGGAGACTGACAGGCACAACTGAAAAGAACGAAGTATATGGATCCATCATAAGCTATTAAGAGAGAATTCTTTTCTGTTGTCTTCCCATCTCCTCTGAATATTAATATGATTTTTTCAAATGACAAAAAAAACAATACAGAAAGCATAAGAATCAATCCACACATCAAAACAAAATAGCCAGAGTAACTACAGGTTTCTGGGTTCTGGCAAAAGATCCAAGAATTTCTACAGGCTTCTGGGGTCTGAACGAATGCCTGGAGGATTTTGTACTAATATATTTGGAAAAGACTCCAGTCATATAGGTGGCCCAATGAATGTGAGCCATATTCAGGGCATTATAAATCCTTGTGCTCAGTCTCAGTCGTTGGTTTCTTTTATCCTGTATGCTTTCAGGGATCTAATAAATGCTGAAGATTGACTGCTGCTTTAGAAATGTCTCAGTCTGCCAAAACAAGCCAGCTGAATGCAGGCTCGGAATGTATGCATTTTTGGCATATACTTGTTAACTTTATTTGGGCATTAATTAGAATCAAAGCACAGCTAATGTCATAGAATTGTCACTAGTAGGGTGACTGTCCTTATCATGTCATCTGCATAACCCATATATCATTTGATCATAAGAGACACAAGAGTGGCTTGTAGATGTTATCCTTAGTGATGGGATGCCAAGGTATGTAAAAAAAATTATGGTAGCTCTCTGGATCCTTAGTATTAGATGTCAAAAACCACAGGCAATTCAAACAGTCCTCTGAGACCAAGGGATTTTTATTTTTTTTTCTTAGGATATCTATTACATTTTGTGTTTGTGCAAGCTGTATAGGTACCCAAGGAACTATAAAATGTAGCCAAATGGCCTAGTAAGTCAAAATTATCATGTGAGTGCTGTCACGATTCACTTTTTTTGTTGTATAAAGTGCAGATGGTGACTTATTCCATCACTGGAAACTCCTGGTTAAGATCTCAACATTTAGAGCTACGTCTTTCTAAAGCCATCAGCATTTGACTCAAGCCCATTCCTGTTAAGCAAAGTCGGAGTGGCAGAACTAAGCTATCTTCCTTGGATATCCTAAGTCGGGACCCCAAGGTCTGCTTAAACATCCAGATGGCTACATTTGCAAAAGTGATGAGTGCCAAACAGCCTTCTGTGGTAAGCTTTGGCCCCAGCTCAGGTACAGTGCTTTGATTTAGAAATTATCAATCAGCTGAGCAGAAGTGAGCACTGGCCACCGACAGTGCTGCCTTCCAGCCTAGTGCTCAGGAAGGGCCGTGGGGCCACCCAGCTGCCTGGCCAAAACTGCAACTGCTGAAACACTGTAGATCCTTGATCTTGGGTGGATGGAGCTGCTCTGGCATTCGTTGAGGAACTGAGCCTGCTGGAAGGTGAAACTGTAATACAAAGGAACTGGTAGTTACAGAAAAAAGGAGATTACTACCAGATCACCTATTGATGAAAGACTGTTGCAGGGATACCAGCAGCTTTTGGAAAGTATTCCCCGTTGTGTTTTTAATAACATTGGCCTACAAAATGAGAATGTGTACTCTGCTGAGTTGTAATAACACTTAGGAATGTACTAGCCTACAAACTGAGCATCATAAAACTGTTGTTTTCACATTTTCCTAATAAAATGTCATGGCATTGTAAATCTGTTTTTATTTTATTTGCAATGGCAGAAATGTGTTTATCATAAGACGAAATCTCCTTTCAAAATGTAGGTCACAGGACAGTGATATAATTCATCCTGTTCAGGGTCATGGTTTGCATCACTCCAGTCCGAACAAAAAATTGCAACACATGACTTAAAATCTTTCACTTTCAAATTGCATCATATAATTCAATGCACGTCCAGGTCTGTGCTGACATTGCAGTTTCTGGCAAGGTGAATCAGAAACACATAAACCAGTTAAATGACATCATGTGGAATAAAGCACTACTATCTGGAATTCTTTTGACATGGGCCAAGTGTGAAATAGCAAACAGAACTGATAGGTCATGGTATAATTAAACATGTTCAAGTTTCAGCTTATCCAAGTTTCCTTTCATCCAAAGTGTCAAACGCCCAGGTACCTATTAATTAAGTTTAAGATTATGCTTCAGTCTACAAGTCATGAGGTTGTAACAGTTGAGTTCCTTCTGAAAAGGCCATTCTATTGCACTTTTTTGTGATACAAGTATATACAAGCACCGTATCTTTACAGCAATATAAATGTGTGCAAAATTGCAAGGAAGAAATACATGTTGTTAGATGTGTAAGAACACTCTTCAATGACTCATTTGTATTGAAATTTCACACACAGATAGAATACTCAGCAATAAAGAATACCAAATCAGGAAAGAACTACAAACTCATAATGAATTGTATCATAAACTTTCTCCTATAAATGATGACATAAAAAAGCTTTTTAGAAGATAATGGGACATACTGTCATGTTCAAATAGAAGGTACCATGCAATAAACTGTTATTTTCTCATTCTCTAGTCCTCCTGGTACAGTGACTGAAGTACAAAGTGTTTGTGGATATAATGTAAATTGTGGTTGGGGAATACTGTAATCGTAACAAAAAAGATCCATAAATACCTGTATTGATAGAACATTTTGATCTGTGCACTTGATTTTTCACTTGAAAAGGCAACAGTTTCATCTTATTCTGCTTGAGAAGGCTGTTCCCCTCATAATAAGCACCCACTACACTGTAAGACACTGAATACCAACATCAAGCAAATACTCTGTATGACTCTGCTGTTCCCTTCTGGGAACCACCTAAATCAACTTGAATGGAGAGCTGGAAGTGAGAGAATCATCCCAAAAACAAGAGGGAAAGACCAAACGCACTTGAGAAGATCAGAAAACGAGCAAACTTAACTAGCCTCTGAGCTGAGGCAGCCTCCCGTGTTTTCATTATCTTCTATTCATCTTGTATAGCTCTGCCAGGAGGATTACACTGTGGGATTTTTTCTAGAATGAGAGGAGCTCTGATGAGATTGCCTCAATCTGTTTAAGAAGCCAAGCATACAAAACACAATTTAGGGTATAAACTGAAACATGCTATTGATACAAAATTTATGATAAAATTATATTACTGCATCTCAATCTGAAAGAATCTATGTTTCTTCTTTGTATAAAACATATTATACCAGACTCTCAGTGGGGATATTTTTTAGTAGCTCATTCACTTTCACAGAGCTACAGAAATCTACTCCAGGTGAGGATCTTGCCCAATATCGATTTTCTTCGTAATATTCCAGCAAGGGATTTAATACAGGACTGAACATGTATTTCCTCTCTTATTGCTTATATTGCATTCTCTGTGTGTTCTTAAGATATCTATAGACAATCGAAATGGAGGTCATGCATTGATCAATACTAGAAAGGGAGAAAATGGAAAAAATCTGGTCAGACAAGGTCAATCAAGGCAGTAGATGGAGCTTTGAGAAATAAGATTTGTTTCAAGGGAGCTCAAAACAGTAAGAAAGGCTTGTGAACATTCATGACCTCTAAATCTCTGGGATTGCTTATTCCAAACCATCTTTAAAATACGGCATTTCACTGTTGAAAGTGTTTAAGCAGAGGATTCAGTCAAACAGGAAGATAGCCCTTGGGTTGAAGAAGATTGCTAAAGAATATATTCAGAAGCTGTTGTAAAACAAATATATCCTGAAAATATATCCTTCAAAGTATGGGTTTCCTTTTTTAAAATTCTCCAATCCTTGTGTTATGAAAATATCCTGAGGACACTTCAGAAATGCACAAATCTGCCTCTCTAACTCAAGCAATCTGGTGTACAAAGGTTACTCATTATTCAGTGAAAATTATTGGAGGTCTGCCATGGGTAAATTCAGACAACTGCTTGGGAATAGAGTATGTATGTTTTATAAAAAAAACCCCCAAATCTATGTCAAATACTTCATGAAGATCTCTAACTACTTGCAAAATTAATGAGGCTGATTAAATTCCCAATAAAGTTCCAATATCACCCTGGGTATGCTGCAGATTTGGACCTCCCATGACACACTTGAGTGCTTACTAATCATAGAATCATAGAATAATTAAGGTTGGAAAGGATCTTAAGATCACCTAGTTCCAAACCCCCTGCCATGGGCAGGGATGCCTCACACTAGACCATGTCATCCAAGGGTCTGTCCAACCCGGCCTTGAAAGAGTTTAAAAGGATGATATATCTACCATAGGGGATACAATTCAAGTAGGGATTTTAGCCCATAGAGGAAAGAGAGTCATTAGATCTCAGAACTGGAATTACCAGAATGTATACTGTTGCACTTTTAAGTTGATTTTAAAGTTTTCAAAAGAATATTTTCTTTATTCAACTTTCAGCTAAAAAAAAAAAAAATAAAAAAAAAAACAAAAAAAAAAAACACCAAAACAAACTACCCACACATTTTAAAGCAGAAACCATTTTTATTCAATTGAAACTGTTTATGTCATCAAGTCCATTTTCTAGTATGCTTTAGTGACTGGTAGCCCTAATGTAATTAGATAAATTCTCTGTTCAGTGGCAAAAATTACAATAGAAAACTTGCACATTTAAAAGAAAGATCCGTAGAATGGAGGGATAGAAGGCCGTTTGTTTCCCTCTTGCAGGGTTTGAAAGGAGTAACAGACTTATATTTATCATATACTTAATAGCTGGGGTTGGACAAGAAAGATAAATTCTTTCAATAATTAAAACCACCATGGTGGTAGTAATCCTACTAGGGCTGACAAGGTATGATGATATTTAACATCTTACACAGCATGTTGCTTTCAGTGATAGAAAAGCAATGGTGGACTAACAGCAAAAACTGTTAGTTGAATAGATTTTAAGGAATCCAGAAATTAAAGATTAAATTGAAGAGAGGAGTTGACTACAAAAAAATGGTACAAGAGGACGGGTGAGTCATGTCATAGTAAAGACAACTTCAGGTCATCTAAATAATAACAATTGGAAGGCGTAAGTAGACACATATGCTATGATTCTGTAAAAATTCAACTAGTTTTCCTGGTTCTGCGTGTCATCTAGGAAAGATGCTGAGCAGGCAATCTTCTTCACTGATGTTCTGAAGCAATAATGTATTTTCCTCTCTTTGGTGACCAGTGATCAAACACAAGGAGATGGAATGAAGCTGCATCAGGGGAAGTTCAGATTCCACATTAGAAAAAGGTTCTTCACTGAGAAGGTGGCTGATCACTGGAATAGACTCCCCAGGGAAGTGGTCACAGCACCAAGCCTGTCAGAATTCAAGGAGTGCCTGGAGGATGCTCTTAGTCATATGATTTAGTGTTAGGTAGTCCTGTGAGGAGCAGCAAGATGGATTCAATGATCCTTACAAGTCCCTTTCAATTCCAGATATTCTATGATTCCATGATTTGGTAGCTCACATGAATACTTCAGTATGTTGATAATACTTCTAAATTGACACCTCTATCCTTCACCTTTTTTACCTCCCTGAACATTAACTTTTGATTTTTTTTTATTCTTGAAAATATAATTGTAATATTTGGCAACCATGGCTATATAGAAGTTTGCCAACTGTTAAAGTTGTCTCCTGAATTTAATATTTATGTGTTTCTGTGCCCTACAGAAAAGATCTTTCCCATCTTATTATCTATTGAATTGAATGGGAAAGTCCTTTCTTCTTGAAAGTCCATGAGAAATTCCTCAGCAAGATTGATTCAGATGATCTGCAAACACCTCCACAGCCCTTATGCTTTCTTATCTACTGTAAGATTTCCTTTTGGTGACAGAAGCTGAAGATTCTATTGTAGAGAACTTTTAGCATAAAAAGCCACACAGGACACCTCTCCACAATCTTTCAGTCTCTTCCTCAGCAGAATACATACCATCATTTTGAAAACATTGCCTTGGCTTCTGCTCATGGACCTATCATTGGATCGAGTGCTTTGTCCATGTTCATTCATTCTTGTACCTCAGGAAAGCATATAATAGTATGTCTGCTATTGCTTATAGTTTTGGGGGACAAAATTTATTGCTCTGATATTCCATGAGACAATGGTCCCATTGTCCTGCCCTGCTGGACACAACCAGTTCCCCATCCTTTACTGAATCTCCAAGGACTACTACAGCATAAATAATATACAAATTCTGTAAAGAACAGCAATAAAACACTTTTCTGAGAAGGAAGGATAATGCATCTGCCAATAAAGCGTTTCATTGTCACACTAGGGAAATTTAGATTAATACAATTCAAATTACTGGAGTTTAGCTTAACTAAAGCTGATATTGCACAGAAGAGTACTGGCCTTAAAGTTTCTACATCTGTTTTAAACATATTGATTTATGGCTCGGGAAACAACCTCTTGTAAGTCTGATGTGGTGTGATTGTCTCTTTATATTTGAAAGGAAATATAGCTGAGGGTTGTGACTGTGCTTAATGTACATCGCTCTTAATACATGGTCACTGTTGTAGATAATAGAAATGTGCTAGGAAGGCTGCACTTAACTTTCTTTAGTATGCATTATACAGTGCTATGGCAGTCTAAACTAAAGAAAAAAAAACATTTGGAATTAATCTCAATTACTGTGTTTTATTTTGAGCTAAAAAAGAGAATTTTGAAAGGAGGTGTGTCTGTGATCTGACATTTCTCAAAGGAAAGGAAGGGAAGGAAGAGGAATGAGGCAGTAAGGCAGTGATGCAGGCAGTGAGGCAGGCAGGCAGTGAGGCTGGCAGGCAGAGAGCAAGCAAGGAAGCAAACAAGAAAGCAAACAAACAAGCAAGGAAGTAAGCAAGCAAGCAAAAACGTTTATACGTAAAGGAAATGTTTGATAATTTTAAAATATAAGCGAACACTAACTAAATAGGGATTAAAAACCTGAGTGTCCTTATTTGGAAATGACACTGACAGTAATCAGTTTTTAGTTGAACGAAATCATACAATATCTTGTAGATAAAGGAAATCTGGTTTTTTGCTCCCTTCCTTGGGGCAAGTCTGAGGTTCAGTATTTTGAAAGCATTCAGTAACGAAATCTAAACTCTAAAGGCAGTTGAAAAATAAGAAATTTTGAAAAGGGAGGAAAATCCAAACTGTAGATGGATCCACACCATAGATATTCTCTAATCTTACGAGTCTCCATTTCCTAATTGAAGAATATGGACAGAAAAGTAGTTTTCAGATTCTAAAAATGTAGATCATATTGTAGGAGATTGATTACGCCTCACTTTTTGTTTTAATACTATGCTGAATTTTCATCATTTCTCTAAACTATGTACTCCTCCCATTGGCTAACTTCCCACCTCATCATCTTAGTATCATTTTTTCCTATCCTTTATTTAGACTTGATTCAAAGTACACTTTAATACATGTAGACAGATAGTTATATTCAAAAAGATCATGGGGAAAGTTCATCTGAACTAATGTTAGGGATTAACTGTTTAAGTAAAGTATTTTGAAATGGAAAGGAATCTGCCTGAAAGTCAGCCTTTATTGCTTTGCAAAGAGGAACAATTTCCATATGCCAGGGAGAACTCCACTTGCAAAAGCTCCTGAACTCAAAATTCAGCCTGAGTTTTGTGGTACCTCCTTCTTCGTTGTGTTAAAGAGGAACTGAGCCATTGGACCCCACATCTTCTTCAGTTATTTAGAGAGTGGAAGGCTTAAATTATGGCTCTGGTTTTGTGATTTTGATCCAGCTTCTCCATGTACATTTTAATTTCTTTAAGTCTTAGTCTGTTTAAAGGAGGAGAAATCTGGGCTGTACTTCAAATCTCGTTGGCTGATACTTCATTACTATAATGGAACATGACTCATGGCATGTTTCAGCCAACAGTTTTAACTATATGCATTAAAGTCTTCTTTAAACACATATTGTGGTCACTATGTCTTCAGGGTCTTTTCTGCTTTCATTGTTATTTTACTTTGTAGCTAACAAATAGAAGAGACAAAAAAACTAATGGCATTTCAAACGTCTTGTACAAGATGTCATATAGGCTTCTGCTCATTGCCATCCAATGCCAAACTTTTCCTATGCACAAACTACTTTATAACTTGCTGTGATGAAACACACAAAGTAAATACAAGGGAAAAATCTGGAGAAATAAACCTACTGTTAAAGCTTGCCTTCATATTGAAAAAAAGTCCTAAGGAGAACAATTTTACCTACTTGAGTGAGACAACTTAAATTATTAGCCACTAGTCAAACTATTTAAAAGCCTCCGAATCTGAACCTTTTCTAACAAAGTTTATTATTTTTAACATAACTTTCCACAAATCAGCAAAATGTGTAAATAATGCAGCTAAATAATTTGACATTTCACAGAATTGTAGAAACTTTCTAAGAAAAATAGGAAAATTGGGCTCTGGGGTCTTAAGATTTCTCCATTTCTTCACAAACTCTGTCACACAAGCTTTTTTTCTGGTAATATATCTATTTGAGTTTGGGTTTTTGTCTGTCCTGATTCGATTTCTTACAATTTTCCACAAATACTTTCATTGCTTGAGTAAGTCACTGGAAAACTTATTTTGGATAATTATTTGCTCATGGTTTGATTTTGAGTACTCACCATATTTGGCAAGTCCTTTTGATTTAAAATGAATCACAGGATTCATACTGATTAGATACAAATAACTCATAAAAACTTATTTTAATAGTATCATAGAACAGTTTAGGTTGGAAGAAACCTCTGTAGATCACATGGTCCCAACTCTAATTCAAAAGCTTTTTATGCACAAACATTCCTCATCACAAATTCAAAAAGCAGTTTTCATGACTATGCATCTAAACCTATTTTACAAACAATCAGAAAAATCTTTGTGGAAACTGTCTTTTTATATCTACTTAGCTCTACATGAAGCTTTATTTTTCTTCTCTAAAATGTGTAAACTTTTCATTTTAAAAAGAATTTAAAACTAGTTCAGGAGGGTGAGATTTGTGTCAGAAGAGTGAAATTATTTTTGCTTGAAAAAGTGAGATTAAAAATGTATCAAAATATGGAAAGGTTATGCTGACCTGAGCAGTAATAAGTACACAACAACTGATTTGTTCATTTCTGGTTATGCTCCATTTAACTGTTTTCTGCATGAACCAGCTTTGAAGAGCTGCACGAACATGAAAATTCCTAAGACAAGATGATCATTCACTTAGCTTGCTGTGTCTTCTCCATTTTGTGTGTGCCCTTGTGTCCCTCTGCCCTCATTTTAGTTCACTGCTCCCTTCTGCATGCACTGCTAGGAATACGGGAAGGAATGAGAGATAAGAATGATTATCTTTAACAGAATTCCCTGTTCAGAGTTCCTTTTTTACTTCAGTTTTGTTCAGTGAATTTATTTATGATGGAAGAAGTTGCTTGGCTTGTTGATTGAAGAAATCTAAATTTGCAATGCACAGTAAGTAATCAAACACCATTTCAACTCACTAAGAATTTCAGCCTTCAGGAGAACACATCTGTAGCAAGTTAGTATTACTCATTAGTATAAAAAAGCCAAGCAATTTCTATAAAAAGAAATAAAAAGATTTGTTTTCCTGTAAAAAGGTTCAAAACCCACCAATTTTTTATATTTTCATGTTTAAGACCTTTTGGATATTTATTTTAATTTTTCATCCTGAACAGTCTCAAGATGATTGATAAATCTCTCCATTCACCCAGTAATGGTTTTAGTTTTCACATTTTAAAACCATTATTTAGATCAATGTAAGTGGTTTTAAGAATGAGAGGCTCGATGCTATAGGCAACATGGGAAAATCCCCTTGCTTTAGGAGAAGACAATAATTTAAAAGTTATTTCAAGTTCAAACTGCATTCAGCATAAGCACCAGGTTTTTGGGCTTTGTACCTAGAAGTTACCTAGGTTTGAGTTTTTTCAACATTAACAACATTTCTGAGATGGAAGCTCTTGTCAGACCTAACAAATTACAGTTACTTGCTTTAGTTTTGATAATTTCATCTGAGTTCAGTAAGCCCTTTTGAAGGATGGTTGTCTGTCATGATGTTTTTTCCCAACAACAAATAGTCACAAAACTCATGAAACTCCCAGTAGTTTCATGAAAAATATTCCCAAGTCATTAATCTTATTTCATTTTACCGACCTTTTTTTCTGTCAGCTCCAGTGTATATGATATGACTCCCTAAGCATGTGATACATCAGCCTGTTCTCTGATTACTTCTCTTCATTTCTTGTACAATAGGGCCCAAAGGACCTGAGATCAGAACCACTTTGTCATAAGACCTGAATGTCCCCATGTAAGACACAACCTCCACCAAAAGAGCTTTCACTGTAAGTGATAAAGGCAGCCCCAGGAAACATTTTTATCCCCCATTTTACTTCTGAAGAATGAAGGAGAGGGAGATTAAGTGATCTGGCCAAAGATCCCTGGGAAATCTAAATCCAGAAGTCTTCAGCTTTAATCCACAGGACTATCTTTCCTCTTCTAGGAAACAGATGTTAAATTGGATGTTAATTTTGCCATGAAATTTTTTTAAGAACTCTGAAAGGTGAATAGTCTCCAAGAATGATTACTTAGCAAGCTACCAGCTCTGCAGTCTTGCTTCTCAGAAGTAATTCATTCCATCTTTGTTGGCAGGCTTTAAAAGGCCTTTTGTTTTCTCTCACTGATTAGTATAACAATCTATTTTGGAAGATAGGTGCTCTGATAGGGGTATCTTTTATTTGTTTCAATGGTAGCTTTTTGCAACAAAATGTATGAAGCTTTTAACTGTTGCAGATTGAAGCCTCTGATGTCAAAGATAAATGTTAGGATTATAAATACAGATCCTTTAAAGTATTGTAAGTACAGTAATCAGTAACAGAAATTCACATCATTCACTTGGCTCCCTTAAAGTGCTGAAGGTTTTTCCATTTAAAAACCACAGGCACATATATTATCAGTCAATATTAACAACTGAGCCAAACATGTAATGTGAGTTAATTGTGTGTTGCGTTATATAAAATTCCCATTTAATGCTAGACAGCAGCACATTATGGGTTAACTTGGAGTACAACTTGGCCTTCCTCTCCTCCTGTTTTCTGCAATTCAAATCAGTCTTCTGGAAAATTGGCCTCAGTACCAGTGACGTGCTGCTGAACTTAAGAGATCTCAAGAATATCCTACCAGATTTCATTCTTTTGTTGTAGAATTGTTTCCATCTGGGGCCTAGATATAAACTTGGAAAATGTAAAGGCTCTTCCCCCTCACCCTGCTTGACTTCAAAACATTGGCAAATAACCTTCCCCATCAATGCAGTACAGATTGGATTAAAACATTGGAGTAAATTATATTTCTGCAGGTGTAGGAATTAGTGGCATTTATTGGAAGTTCAATGTACTGCCTAACAATTAAAAAGTAAATATATACTTTAAAATCAAGTGAAAATTAAAACTGAACATTACAAAATATGAAAGCATAATAGATTCTGGAACTATTAGTCACACAGGACCAGATCTGCTAATGAGCACAGTTATACACATTTGCAAGTGTTTCATCTGTGTGTAAAGTCTCAATGTGTGAGCATAACTCCCTGGCTTGAGCCCACACAGCTGTTTTACTAAGCTGGAGTAGCTAAGCTGGGAACATAATCACTATTAGCTCCTCTACATTCAGTGAAGGCAATGGTGGTTATATATATAAATCTGTATTTCATGCAAAATTAAATTTATATTCGTTTATTTGCAGCCTATTGCACTATACTACTATGTTAAATGAAAATGGTTCTGATATGGATGTTATCTATAACAATATTGGTAATAAGCTTATACTGGGTAACTAAGAAAAAAAAGCATAGGAGACAGTTTGCTGGAGGTATGGCAGAAGAGGGGAGCAAGTTACTCCAGTGTTTTCAATGTGGCTGCTTGGCTTGTATTTTCTAGTGTATACAGCAAGCTTTAAGAGCTTATCATTTGTTACCACTGTCAAATGTCGCCAGCCTTTGTGCTAGACATTTGTATATAAACATTTGGGGGTGTGTGTTTCTGTGCCTTCGCTATTGTTAGCACACCAAGAAAAATCCTTATGACTTCTACAATAAAAAAACTGTAAGTGGAATTTAAAACATGTTTTCTAGCACTCTGAGCTAATAGCCTTTCTTATTTTGTCTATGTCTCAGCAGCAGTAACTCTGGAAGTTATAATCTGTATTTGGGTAAAAAGCAGTTTCCCTGCTTTTAAATATATATATAAAATCTATCTGTTTAGTCTTTTCTAAATGAAAAGCCAATCTCTGCATTCCTGACCAGCAGGTATTTGTTCTGCTCCTTTTGTCAGTAGCACTGATTGGTTCATGACCAAAAAAAGTCTCCTAAAAATGGACACAAAGACTCCTTCTGTATTCATGCACTGACGTTTATTTTCACTAGCGTTCATAACTTATAAGCAAGTGCTGTACAGGTGAAGAGCAGCTGTGCTAGGGCCCTTTCCAGAAACACTGGTGGTGATGTCTGCATGATTGAGCAGTGCATACCAACAGGAATGGATATGCTTTTCAGTGCTGAGGATGTGACATTCGCACCCTACATGCCCCTGTGTGGGAAACTGCCTGCAAACGGGTCTGGTCCCATGAAACAGTCACTCACTGCTGCAGTGCACTGGCTGCATACACAGCTCACCATTTTTGAGAATGTATCTATCTGTTCATCGCCTATTAGTGTAGGCATACTGCAGGTAGCCCCAACTACACTATAAGGTACTGCTAATATTTCCCAGTGTAGAGTTCAGCAATGGCTCTCACAGAGGCTGTTTGTAGCCCCTGGTGTTACTCATCTACACTTTTCCTTCCAGATGTAGTGGGTCTTCCATCTTTTAACTACCCAAATATTATTTACTTTGCCTTTGTATTACTTGAATGTGAAATAATATTCAAGTGAGGTATGTGGCCCTTGTTTTTCCAAAGGACAACTTCCAGAACCTTCACCATGTTTTGAAAAATAACTGGTATCAGTTTTCTTTCTAAATATTGTTTTTCCTATTTATTTACCAATACAGTAAATCTCATATTCCCTCAATATTGATAACCTTATAGATCTGAGTTTTATTAATGTACTTTTTCCTTCCCTCCATGTTAATAATGTTGATTTTGGCACCAGTACAGCTAGCCCAACTTAGTAACTATCTCGTTTGTTTTTATAATGATAAAATGTAGTCTCATTAATCTTCTGCTAGAGGGTTCACCACTGGTCTTATGGAGAGTGCCTCTGGCTTGTTACACTGCTGTTATCCTCTGTGTCAATGCTATGCAATCACAGCTGGGCCTGGTATTAACCATCAGTTAACATGACTTACAGTGTTTGGCAGAGCATAAACTGCTCTGAGTGGATTGTCGTGGTCTTTAACTTTTGAGTCCTCTGTATGAATCACAGAGTCACAGCATAATTTAGAATGGAAGGGACCTCTGGAGGTCACTTGATCCAACCTCCAATTCAAAGCAAGGTCTTTCACTACAGACTATTTTTCTGAAGTATGTGGCTGCTTTTGCTCAACAGCTTGGTTTCCATTGTGGGGTTTTTAGAGGGTTTTTGGTGAGGGGAGGATTGTTTGTTTGGGGTTTTTTGTTCGGTTTTGGTTTATTGATTTTTTTTCTGTTTTCCCCAGGGTTCACTTCTGGAGGTATGAAATCCCAAGAATAATCCTACTTCTAGGGATCTGGGGGATATAGGCACCTAAAACTTTAAGACTGACTCTTCATTTGTAAATCAATTAGAAGCTTTTCTGTCTCTTCCTCTTTTCTAACAAGAAAAAAATAAAGAAAATATATATATATTTATTTTTTTTTAGTGTGGCCAAGTTCTGTAATAGTTTCATAGTTAACCACAAATTTTTGGGAAAAACTAAAACCAATTAAAATATTCTTCAAATATAAAACTGCTAGAAACTAAGCTAACTTATTTCTATCTTCCTTTTTTGAAATGTCTGATTTAAAGATACAGATCGAGAAGATATTTAAACCTTCTCCAGTTTTGTGCATTTCAGTTTTAGTATTGATGAGACCTTTAACTGCTCAGTTCTTCCACTGAGGGCATATTTTTAATTCATCTTGCTTTCTTGTTCAGAGTTCACTCCTGGACAAAAATTCTGACAAAGATCAGCTTCATTCAGTGTCTAAATATAATGAATCCACGTTATTTAATAATGAGTTATCAATCTCCTGTGAATACATTGGAACTTTCTGAAGGTACAACTACTCTGAAGCCCAGTTCTTGTGTGTTAAATACTTGAGCTGATTGATAGTACTGCAGAAGGGAAACCGAGGACACCCATCCACCTAACATCATCGCTAACATAATCACAGGAAATACAGGTAATAGATTGTCTTATATACACAGTGCTTTGCTGGGGATGCTGGGGTGAATCCTAGAAAGATAGAAGTGGCAGCTGCCTGCACACAGTCAGCAGTGAGCTGGGGAATAGGAGCAGAGTAGGAAGCCACATCTGTTTGTAAAAGAACCTCTCCAGCAGGTATGTACTTAGCAGGAAATACCTGATGGCAAGAAAAGTTTATCTAGAAATGAGAAATCATTCTGGTGTTTTGGGTGGATCTAGATAGTAAACTGAAACCAGTGGAGTCTGCTGTGTCTTCTGAGGTAGAACAAGGTGCTTATGGTAACACAAGAATCACAGAATCTCAGAAAATTCACATTGGAGTCACTTCATGTCCAAAGCAGGGCCAGCATCCAAGTCAGCTCCAGCCACTTGTCCCTCTGGTTCTGTAAAGTTTAGAAATCTCTGAGGACAGAAAGATCACTCTAGGCACCTTTCCAGCATTTGCCCATCTTCACAGTGGTACTTTTCTCCTTATTTCCAGCTGCAGCTTCCCTTGTTGCAAGTTGTGAGCACTGCCTCATGTGTGCTGTGCACTCCTGAGAAGGATTTGACTCTGCTTTCACTTCTCTGAAGAAAAAGCAGGTTGTGTTTTTTCCCTTGTGCAGAGCACCTGTTGATATAGAGACCTAGACAAATGCCACAAAACAAATGGCAACAACTGAAGTTTTTCTTATTTCCTCACTCAAACTGAACTGTGGAGGGGGAATGGTGTTATCACCATAACTAAACCAGTCCATGCTGCAGTTTTGGTGTCTGACAAGAACCTTTCAGGAAGGAGGTGCTGAGGGGATCTCTGACCCTCACTGGCTTTGGTGAAGCTGGAATTTCACCCACAGAAGTGATTGCCCAGGCTTGCATCATTTAGGATCCTGTGGAAAACTGTTGCAAGCAGTGGTTGACAGTACCTGTATGATGGTCCACAAGTAATATTAAGTCACACTAGGCCATACTGGAGAAAATTATAAAGTAGTCTCCCATACTACTTAAAACACAGTTTACTCAGAGCTGAACTTAGACACTGGGGGTTTATTGTGCTAACAGCAACACTCATGAGCAACACAATTACCAGTGGGGAATTCTTCTTTCTTATGAATGTGCTTACTGTTCTCCATGTGCCTCTCATGACTGCATCAAAAGATTACAAAATCTTATTTGAAGATGAAAGTTTGAAGTTCCAGGAGAACTTGGATAATTACTTTGTATCATGTACATTACATTGTATTTTGTGAAAATTAGAAAGGAAAAAAAACACATATTCAACCTAAAACTTAGACCAAGATATAGTTAATAACATTGTTAAGAGGTGGCGTCTCTAGAAATATTTTTGCTTTAGAACCCGAATCTAACCACATGTCCAAAATGGCCAAGAATTTAGAGATCAACTTATAATAACATCTATGTTTATTCTGAACCTTCATTATCATGAAATTTTAAAGTTATCTCTCTCTGCAAGACCAAACTTAATGAAGGGATGTACACTTTGCCATTCTTTTAATATCAAAACCTTTGGATCTGCTGCAAAAGAGAAGAGTTCCAGGTACTACTGACAAAACTGCCTCTACTTATCTCAACCACAGCAGTGGAACAAACACAGAGTGAAGGAGTCTGTAAGGAAGCCAACAAGTATTTGCCATGACATTCTTGTTTAACTTTTCCTGTTAATATGAGATTTTAAATGCATATTATTGTAACTGCTTGGAATGCTGAAACTTTATGGTCTCAGTTGTGTTGTGTATTTAACATGTACTAAAACCGGAATCACAAGCAGACTTTTTATCCCCTTATGTAACACTTTAGAAAGGTTTACAATATTACCTACATAAGCACCTGCAGAGTTATTTGGGATTTTTTAGACATTCAAGCATTATTTGAAATTAATTTTTTTTTCAATGTGAAACACAAGCTAGCTGAAATTACATTAGGTTACAAGCCCCAGTCAAATTTGCATAAGTCTTTTCAACACTTTTCCACGGTTAAGCTCTTAATGAAACACACAGTACTGGAGTGCAGGATATATGTATGCAAAATCAGAGACTAATGGCAGTGATTTTCAAAACTAGCTTAGGCTGGGATGCAGGACTTGATGCTCTAGAGCTTATAACAGTTCCGCAAATTAAAACTATTCCTTCAAGTTAATATTAAAACTTTTTAAAAAGTTCTCTTCAGAACTAAAATGTAAGAATCAGAAAAGTATTTCCCTACTTAATGAATTAATTCTACAGAGTCCATACCCTGGAATCAGTGCAACACACAAGTCAATACATCAGAGCTGCTGCCCACGCTTATTGACAACAGTGTATTTTACATGATGAATTATAGACTTGTTGGAAACATTTTCTTCTAATGAAAACAAGACATACTTTTTCCATTCAGAATTCAGAGCTTTTTGAAATCTGCAGCTAGGGTATATTTTTTTTTTAAATGCACTTGCTGATATTTTTTCTATTAAGCTTTAAAGAAGAAATTATTGAAATCTATATAAATCTTACTCAGAGTAAACCTGCAGAGAAATTGGAATAGGTTCCAGAAATTTATGCCATTTCTAATCATCTGTTATAAATTTCCTGGGTCTAGTTCAAATGAAAACTGACACAGCACAAACATTAATCTGATCTGAAATGAACGTACCAAAAATTTTGCAAGATGTATTCTCAGAAATCTACCAGACTAGTTTTTCTGAGACCAAATAGCTTCTGAAGATACAAATAAGCATCTGTGAGTGTGAATGCTTCCCTAAAGCAAAGCCCTGAATACATCAGAAGATGTCTACTCTGTTTTTCTATTTACGGGACACGGAATCATAGAATCATAGAATGGTTAGAGCTGGAAAGGTCATCTTAAGATCACCTTAGGATCTCCTAGATCCAACCACCCTGCTGTGGACAGGGGCACCTCACATTAGACCATGTCACCCAAGCCTCTGTACAACCTGGCCTTGAACACTGCCAGGGATGGAGCATCTGCCACTTCTTTGGGCAACCTGTGCCAGTGCCCCACCACCCTCACACCATTAAGCATTTCAAACCTCAAGGAGGAAGAATACATCCACTTTCTCTTCAGCAGAATGTGAAGAGATTTCCCACTGTGCTGTAGATATTACATAATCTATTGTTGTTTTATCAAAGTAATTATGAAGAGTACACTCCTGGAAGGAACTACGTGGGTTACTAAATGTAGTTCCTGTAACCATACACAATGAGTCTTTACAATCTCCTTCAAAAACTATTTGTTAGAAGTAGCTAGTTCTTTTCTTGTCACTATTCTGATCGAAAGATCATCTCAAAGCTGGCTACTTCAGAGGTTAAGAACCTTCTGATTTCCAGGCCAATTTGGTTGGAGAAGAGTTTTTTTATTCTGATATTTTCCTTTAGATTGAATAGCTCTGTCTCTTTCTGTTAATGCTGACCTAGTTCAAATATACTTTGACTTACCTACACATAGACAGCATTCATTAACCTTCCTAGCCTTGCTAGGAAACAAGCTAAGCACATACAGGGCTACCTGCCTTTTGCAGACTTTTGCAGACAGACCCAAGGTTGCTCTGCTTGTCTTCTGAGCTGGCTGGGGTTGAGGCAGCTTTGAACTCAGACCAGTGAAGTTGCTCTATCCCAGGGGTAGCAAAAGCTTGGCTGTATAAGATCTGACACAGTGCTGCACCTCTGTGGCTTTTGGATAGGATTTTGGATGCATACAGTCAGCTTGGTGGGGGCAAAGGGAGCTTGAGATCTCCATTCCCCAATCTTTCTAGTAGTCCTTCACTGTACCTGCTCCATTTTACATTATATAAAATCATACCATTACTTTGAGAACAGGAGTATGATTTTATCAGTGGAGCTCCACATATTACTGTTAAATATGAAGAAAGTTTTGCTCGTGGATTTAGGAACAACTGAAGTTTCTAAAAATAATTTCTTGTCTAATCTCTAGGACAAATAGTAAATATCCCCCTCCCCTCTACTATTTCTCCCTGCCCCCCAGACAGCTACTAGACAAAACCTAAAGAAGTTCTACACATTTTTTCAGAATGTAATTAGGAATTTTAAATTCATATTGAAAAGCTCCAAATGTTATGAAGTAGTATATTGAAGAGTACTGTGCTTCTAAAAGAAACTGACCAATCTGCAGCTTGTACAGCATCTTTCATATTAGTATTTTTTTAACACTAAGACTATACTGCTTTGATTTAGTACAGGCTTACACCTTGATCTGTGTGTTGAAAATGGAAAGGGCGGAGAATCTTTTAAATAGTAAGGAATAGTCCTCAAAGATAAAATACTGCCAGGTCTTAGACACCCATAACTCCTTTTTATTGGATGTTATTCCACTTTCTTTTAAGTTGATGGGAATTTTGTCATCAGTAGAAACAGAATTGAGCTTATGGTCAAGCAGTCACATGTGTACAGAAAGCATAAATATTCTCTGGGGAATCTCAAGTGCTATGACTCTGTTAAATCCTCATGTGAATAAAAAAGAAAACCAGAAAAATTCCCTAAGTATTTTATCCATTAGTCCTGAATTATCTATGACTAATATCTTCTCAAGTTTTCCTTTAATATGCTATGCTTTGAAACAATTTACTGCATCTATTTTATACTTTGTTTCTCTAATTCATAAGTCAAAATCTTTAGAATGAGATAGAATCACAAATCTTAGAGTTGTTGATCATGATGAAGTTACATTGAAGTTTGTGATATGAAAAACTGTCAGTAATGAAGTTCTGATTAAAACTTAGTTGTTAATTAGGTACAGTGATTTGGAAACTGCCCTTTGGTATTGAAATACGTAAGAAACATTTCATATCAGAACACATACAAAAGCTATTAAAAACAATGAAAATCAGACAAGCCAAGACAATTTTTCTTATTCCCTGAAGAAATGGCAAATTACTTGAATAAAAAATGTATATGAATCTGCAAAAGTGTTTATTCTAAAATTTAGGACACACTGGGAAAAATATTTACACAAGCAGCTCACATTCCAGTTCTGTTGGCAAGGTCTCTTTAAAGGTGAAAATCAGCAATAGATTGGCTCTTTATTTTGATTCATGAAGATGGAAAGCAAGTTTTGTTTGGGCAAGCACATTCTGTTAAATTTAATTAACATATATATTCTTAAATCTTACTATCATTATCCTAGGTAATAGAAACTGACACATTTCCAACTAAACCAGTCATAGGAAGAAGCCAAATTGTGGCCCATACTTAGGTAGATCAAGACACACAAGAGTCGAAGACAGATATTTAAGCAGCAGGCCAAAAATTCATTAAATTCCATGGACAATCATCCATTCACCCTTTCTCACACACCAGACGTTTATCTGGGTCCATTGTGTGTTGGTTGGGTTGACATTCTTGATCTACTAGCTTAGGTTAGACTCTCTTCACATTCATTTCTAGGGCTCGAATGATGTTTGACTGATAGAGACCCATGCAGCTGTAGCTGAAGAGCTGAAGAACAATGAACCAATGGGAATATCTGCTCTGTGAAAGTTTCACGTTTCGCTTCTCCTTTCAAACAATAGACTTTATTTGACATTTGGGCTGTCCCTTTCAGTCTTTGTTTCTTCTGAACACACTCACTAACTGTACAAAATCAGTTTCTATTGTTTTGCTGAACTCTTACTTTTCACTGACATTTACCTCATAAGAAAGGAGGGAAAACGCTGCCACCTGACTCACTTGGACTCATGTCTTGCCTAATCTCATAGCAGGAAATTGATTGGAAAAAGCAGAGTTTGGAACACAATGTTTCCTGGAAGGCAGATCAGATACTAGATTTTGAGTTTTATGAATCACTCTAACCCACATGAAGTAGAGAAAACAATTTTCTACATTTACGTGGATGTTTCTCCAAACACTGCATTATAAAATAGGCCTATTTCAGTTCCCCAGCTGCCCACCATCTAAAGGCTTGTTCCACATTCATGCATTTCACCCTAGGAAGACATGAGAGACTTACATTAAATCATTCTTAGTTTTCCAGGAACAGGAGAGATACTGTAACTTACTTTGTTTCTCTGACTGCAAGACAATATGATGGGATAATTTCAGTATTATAAACTGCCATAGCCTTCATGCATCTTTCACTTATGCCTGAAGCTGAATGATACAGAACAAGATCTTTTGCAATGCAGTTTATGTGGGAATTCAAAAGTAGTTGTGCTTCACCATCAAGGCTGTCTTTGTGGCTGAAAACTTATCAGGAGCTCTGGATACTTTACAAAAACATATATCTCTTCGTATTTTCTTTTGATTGCTGTAATACGTTTGAGTCAGGCAAGTTTACAATTGGATATATCAGGTTAAGCTATAAGAGCTTAACCTGATATGTCCAATATTTATTATATTTGCAGTCCATCATAATAGATCATTTAACATATGATTTGTAGTCTGTTTACTATTTGATGTTCTCTTACCCTTCATCTATTTCAGACCATAAGTTAATCATATTAAAGCACATAATCTGTCAGTTCAGAACAGATTTTCTTCTGAACCTGAAAGGTGCATGTAAGTGTGCCCTATTTCTGCACCCCAAACTGTATACAGGATCAGTTGTTTAATGCTGTGCCTGACAGATGATTTCCTCATAATCCATGTCTCCTACATCAGGAAATATGACCATGGGTGGTGTAGCTTCCCATGGAGATACTGAGCATTTTTTAAAATTCAAACTAAAGCATGTAACTTGCCATAGTAAGGATCACTACAAGCAGAGACGAACTGTCACCTACTTCAGAGTTTACCTGTTGATTTTTTAAAGGGTCTGGACACTGGGATTTAGGGCTATATGGAAAAAAGCCTAGCTCAGAACTATTTTCCTCCCATAAGCTTTTTGGCATGATTTGTGGACCATTCATGGAAAAATGCAAGACCCTGGAAGATGTGGTGCTGGCATCTCCTGCAAACCATACAGTCTGGTGATTTTCTATACTTGCAAGAAAGAAAAAGCTGGATGCAATGGTAAGTCAATGTGTCTGTGTGTATGTGATGGGACACTATCCCAGAACTCAAGCAAAAAGTCTTGTTTCATAGTTCTCCACAGGGTAAAATCATTCTTTGAGAGAAATTTGTTCTTCTGAATACATCAAGGTTGTCGGTATGTGGGTATGGAAATGTTACCTTTTTATATATGTTGATAGACTTCAGACTAAAAAAAACCAAAACACAAAGCAACCAAAAAACAGCTCTGACTAATGAGAGGCCCATCAAAGCTTCTGCACCTGATTATACATTATGAAGATGTGATTATGAAAATATCACTATGGCACATCTTGCTGCTCCAGTTGTGCTCTTGGTGAGGTTTTTAAATGCCCTTTACCACACTACTAATCCTGAAATTTTCAGTTCTTAGGCATATGTGGTCTATGTAGGAAAGATTTAGGATCACATCACCACCTGCTGGATTACCCCTATTAGAGCATTACCAACACGGATAATGTGAGGTGATTTCCTATGCTTTTCTTTCCTGGCTTGGGTGAAGAAATGTGTGTAGTATCTCTTCTTATCATATTGCCCACAGATTGTGTCTAAGGTGCTGCTCAGAAACACAGTGCCACTGAGCATGTGTATGCCACACTTGTAACAGCGCGGGTACCCTGTTAGTGACGCTGTTTTCTCGCCCATTAGGGATGCCTATTGGGTAAGAACTTTATCTTGTGTATGCTAAATGACTAACACTAACTGGTTTGAGTGATTATAGTCTGGTTGCGTGTCACTTCAAGCTTGTTTCTGCAGACAGTACCTATCACCATTAATCTCTAAACCTTGTCCTGTTACATACTTACATTTTGTATGATTAAAATGTTCAGCTGAAGTCCGTTCTGTGCAAGTCTCCGGAGACTTAATATTTGAAATAAGGGGTTTGACTTGGTGACACTGTCAGTGGGACTTCCTGAATAGGTTAGTCATCTTTGATTTGGTGGGCTGTACAGCACATGGATGTGTGCACAAGAGTCAGGCACAAGAGTCTTGTCTTTCTTGGGAAACTGTCAGGATGGTCAAACATAAAGGGTTTGAGGAAAGCCCACTTGTAACGTGACAGTATTGACGTGCAGGACAAATTTGGACAGGAAGGCGCAAGCACTACACAATACTTAGACTAAAACCATTGACCAAGTCTGACTAGGATTGGATCCAGCCACACACTACTCTCTCTGTACCTTCTGCAGTAGGAACAAATACTCTCCTTATAGTGTATTTTGTCGTTGTTTAGTTTGTGATTAAAATAATTTTATTGTGGAATTTTGTGTTGGTGTTTAGTTCAAGCAGGCCAAATTTTAGTCAGATTCCTGCATAATGATTCTTATTTTTAGCTGACCTATATGACTAGATAAATGAAATGCAGCAAGATAAACTACTCAGCAAGTTTTCAGCAACCTGGGCAACATTCTATTAAATAATAAATGGCGAGGATATATTTAGGAAGTGTTATACTAGAGCATAT
>NW_009941524.1:0-10883 GCF_000696875.1 Nestor notabilis | reverse complement strand
CCTTTCTCTTTTCCTTTTCTTTTCCTTTCCTTTTTTTCCAATACACAATAGCATTTTGTCAGTTTGATGCATTATCTAAACAAACTGTCTCGGTTCATAAGGGCTTGTTGCAACCACAAGGATAGCTCTGGCTGATAGGTAAGGATTGCCACTGCAGGATGGACACCTGGATGGCAGCAAAGTATTCTGCAATTGCAGCTGAAGTTTGGCAAAGCTGGCACCAGGGAAGGTGGTTTGTTTGTTTGTTTTGTAGATTGTAGGTTTGTTTGGTTTGTAGATTTGCTTGCTTGTACTTTATGCTTGTACATGCATGATAATCAGTCAGAAAGGAAGAAATCAACAATTCTTACTGATAGAATAGTACCTCAGGCTGCCTTTTTGTCTGCTTTTGAGTCTTTGGAAAGATACAAATGGAAATATTTACCTATGTATCTCCTTAAAAAAACCTATGAACCTCTCCCCTCACTATTCACCTAGCAGGAGATGATGTGTTTATAGGAGATCCTTGCACAGCAGAAAAGTGCACTAGCAATTCCTTCATCAGCCTAACCCTTCATGGCTAGGAAAGAGTCTGCCTGGATGCTGGCTGAGTGTGCCTGGCTGCCTTAATAGTCTTCTGGTGCCATACACTGTGTGCAAAAATTGGGACAGCACTAACTGTTGTCAGAGCGCCGAGCAAGCAGCCAAGGTGCAGCAGGAGAAGGGAGGTTTCTCTAGGTCATAGTTGGCTAAAGCTCACACTTGAACTCTGCGTCTGTAAAAGCTAATGAGCAGAAATCTGAAAACAGATGATACCTAGCCCTCAGAGTGCTATAAAATACATGATTTGCAAAAGAAAAATCCCTAAAATTTTTATGCCAGGAGGGTACTCAGTGAGATTAGGATCTAAGAAAGCTGTGTGCTAAATGTACCTACAGCAAGGCATTATTGCCTCCTCCAGCAGTTAGCTGCTAGATAGACAAGTCAGGCAAAGGTAGTCTTTTATCCTTGTTTAATATATTAGGAAATTAGGTGATCAAATTGTTTCCACCTTTTCCACCAAAGTCTTTAAGAGCTTTCAGGGAAAGGAAAGTACTGAACCCTACTCACCTCAAATATCTGAATTCAGTTCCTTGACTGTAAGGCCATCTTTCCTCTCCTCTCCTAGATTTTTATTACAAACAGTACAATCACAAAATGTATCAGTCTTTACCTTTTGCTGTAAATATTCTTACAACTGTAACCAGAGCAGTTGCTTGATACAGCACCGTCATTTTTGCAAACAGGCTTCAAGCTTGGTCTCCTCTGCAGGCAGTTTCATTATGCTGTGTGGAGCTTCAGCATTCATATGATTGTACTGGCAGGAAAGAGAGAGAAGTGAGCCTCCCCACTGCAGCTGGAACTGAAAAATATTTATTCATGGTAACATTTTTAAACCTGATAAAACTCATTGTCATGCACACATTGGAAAAGAGGGGTTTAAAAATCAGGAAACACTCAGAAAGCATGATTGTTAAAGGTTGTGTAATCTCATGATTTTGGGGCAGATTCTCAGCTTTGGGCCTTGGCAATAAACAGAGGCACAGTGTCTCTCACTCAGTTGAGTCACAGAATTCTATCACCTTTTTTTTTTAAGAGGTACAGTTGGCTGATGTAACAAATACATAGTGTTCTTTTTTTTTAATGAAGTATTTTAAAATCCTTTAATTACTAAACCCGTATATTTATGCTTCCAGATTCGATGATTACAGGGCTGAGGGATCCATTTTAAAATTAGATGGTCCCAAGTTAACTACAAATACATGTACAATTAACTGCCTAATGAGGTGTAGCCACCAAATTTTGAACGAATCCAAACAGGATACTTTTTAACATGACAAAGTACAGGTCCCCTTTATAAAGTAGTTACAGCACTTATTTGTATGAAATCTACTTTGTTTTGTGTGTAGTATAAATCAGTTTCATTCTATTTAAAGTGCATAAAAAATTTTTTTCAGATTCTAAAGATGATGAAAATGTGTCAAGGTTTGAGTGGACATTACCTCTTCATACTGAAATGGCTTCTTTTGCCCATATGTTACAAATAATATTCATTCTGTATATGCGCTATAAATGCATCCAAAAGTACAGCAGTAGTTTTATGTGTGTGAATGAGCCAGGGAATGCATGATTAGCAAGCCATTAAGAGGTGCTGTGAGAATATGTACTTTGTGAAATGTATACCTCAACAGAGTTGCCAAAAAGTCCCAGATGATCATTTTTTAAGTGTTTTCAAATATTTATGGGTCTTTGGGGGACCTGTAAAGAGCATTCACTTTCCAGAAAACAGACCCATGTAATCTGAAGAAAAAATTCTTTTCTGGCCACCCAGCTGCACCAACAAACTAGGTGAGATACATGGATATTACTTTCGTGTAGGTAAGCCAAAGCATGGTTTTCTTGCTATGTGAGGCTTGCAATTTTGTAGTGGAATGTATCAAAATCCAAATTTGGTACTTTAAAGTTACAACTGTTTTGCAGTCCTGTAGTCACCAAGGTGACACAAACTGCTTCACAGTCTTCCATGAATTAGAGATAAATTACTCCTCTTGAGCCCCCTTAGCTTTCTCCAAACGAAGTCAAGCATCTGTATATCTCAAATGCAAGCAAAACCTACTATGAATCAACAGTGTCTATTTCACAGAGCATACTTGCATTTGAAAACAGTATATTAGGAGCTCTACATAATGTTCTTCAGATTAATTAGTGTGGGAATACACTTTTGTACTAGTTATGAAAATAACTAGAATGACCCATTTTCTTTGGTTTCAACAGCTGCAAGTAAACACTATGTTTCTGAGGCAGTCTGAAAGAAAAATAGTAGTTATTTTATTGTTTGAAATGAAATTTAAACAAGTTTTAAAGTGCTCAGAGCTGCAAAACTGGTAAACATCTTTCTTGTCCATTACATGCAATGAAAAGTATATGTGGTTGTAGATATAGATGGAGAAACCCGAAGAACCTCAAAGTACCTCACTGGCCATCTGGCACTTTTTTGACTGCATACTATGATAATGAATATCACTGCAGTTTACTGTCCCATGCTGATTTTCTCCACAGACCACCAAAGGTATCAACTTCCCACTTCCAGGTTTTCTCCTTCTTTCCAGTAAGTTGTTTCAGTAAATTATATACAGACTTAACACTTCAGTTGCATAGTATCAACTCAATTGGATTTAGTTTTGGAAACAAAGCAAAAAATAATTTCTTCCTGTCTCCTAGGAAAATAAGGGAAGAAGGTACTGTTCTCTTACCTGGTTCCAGTGGACCACATCAACGTAAACCTTCCTGTGTCCAAATTATATTCATGTGATAGTCTGTCCTTATAGACTCAGTCACTCGTTTCATAGTACTGAATTTAAGCACAAGGCATATTTCAGTATGACTATTTTGAAGGTTTTGGCTCTTTTTGTTCCACATTTTATCCAGGTAAAACCATTTTTGTCAGTAAATTTGAAATTCTTTGTGTGCATTTTCCCTTCTACAGTACTTTATAACTGTATGGTGACTTAGTCTTGCTTCACAAATGGGGAGCTCAGATAATGCTAAATGAAGGACCAGGGAACGTGAGAAGGAGCTAGTGCTGACCCAGGAGCTTGGTCCTCCTCCTCCACTGCTGTGTGACGTAAACTTGTCTGTCCCTGAACCCAGGCCATGGCACTAAAGCTGTGTTGACGTGTGCTGGTGAGCTATTGATTCCCAGAGCCAGAGCCAGCCCTGATAATGCACACTGCTCGGCCAGCGTCCAGGACACAGTGCTGATAAGCCCTGAGTGATTAGCCACAAGTCCTGCAGGAAGTCTGCAGGAAAGTCAGCAACTGAGTCCAGCCCTCTTGAGTTCCTCTGACCATGCGCTAACAGCAAGACCATCTTTTCCTTCCTTTTATGTTGGGCTTAAGCATCTTTTTTTCTTTAGTAATTTTTTTTTCTATACTGAGATAAATAAATTCTATTTGAAACACAGAAATGCACATCATCAATTTTGCTGTCTTATATCATTTCTGTTGACCTCTATACATCAAAGGTCTACTCACATTCATTCCTCTGAAAGCTCTTTTTGTTGTTTTAGCAAATTTATTACTTTTTCCACATACCCTTTTAGAAAAATTGGAGTGCCGTGAGTGCATTTATGAGAATCATTCCTTTGCTGGACTAAAGAACAAGCATTAATATGAGTCCTGGTACATACGAGACTCTCTGCATTTAGGCTAATATTATGGATAAAGTAACAGAGTCAAAGAAAAATTTCTAATGTAGAAGCCAACCCACCGCCTGTCTCATTTTCAGCCTGACGTCAGATTCATAGTAGGCAATTCACCGATCAGTAAGTATGACACCTGTATTTATATTTTGCTAAGATTTGAACTGCACTTCCAACACCTCCCTGTGATGAACACTGAGAGCTCTAAAACATAGTACCTGGGACAAGTACTTCACTGGAACTTGTCTTGGGCTGTTCCTTGCTGTACTGATAGTCTAGAGGTTTTTCGTTGTAGTGAAAGTTTTTACTGAATTAGACTTGTTTACCACTAGTAAATAATCTCCTTGTTTTCAAGAGATTAACAAAACAATACATAGAAATTAAATTATGGATTAAGGTGCTTGTCTTGAAATATACAAAACCAGCTGTGATTTGAAAGGGTGGAGGGAAGCATGAGTAGCACTGCCCATGCTCACCCTGCAGACAGGATATATTCCTTTCTTTTTACTCAACCAGCTGTCTATTTCCAGCAAGATAAGGTGGTCATATGAAAAAAAAAAGTCACAAATGCAGAAATGCAGCTGCTTTCTGCGGAAGGCAACTTTTCTAATCACTATGGAGGCAGAAATTATCAAATTATAAATTCCTATATAATTATACAGGTTTTGAGAGGGAGAAAAAAAGAGCATGTGGACAAAACTTAATCAGAAAACATAAGATAACTGGTTAAAGTAATGGGATAAAGGTGCAGTCTGCACATTTTCAAAAAATTGTTATTCCTTACAGTATATTTACTCAGACACTGTTAAAGTATCAATTTTCCTCTTAGGAAAAAAAGCACAGAGAAAGAAAAACAATTTTACATCTCAATTCAAGAAAAAGTGGAATCCATTGCTTTCTACATGTTGCAAATTTATATGGATCTTATCTATCATTTTCATGCTGATAAGTTGTCATTTTAACCAATTTAATTTAGGTTATATTGTGGATTTTACATTAAATTTACACCGTAAAGAAAAGGCATAGTTTTTTTGGTTTTTTTAAGACAGACAGATGTATTAAAAGAATACAATAATCATGTCCTGTAGTTTTTTTCAACCTAAAAGTTTTACATAAAGTTTCAATTCTGTTTACTTTGAGGAGGTGGGGAAGGAGGAGCTCCATTAGCTCCTAGGGGTTGCCTCAGTGTCAGTCTTCCAAAAGAAAACAACAACATGGGGACAATTTCTTTTATTGCCCTACTAGTTCTTGCCTTGCACCATTGTCAAGTTTTAAGTAAGCGTGCAGGTCTTTACAAGGACAACAAAGGGAAATACCACAAAGCCTTCACTGTCCTTTTCTGCATGAATCCATGCACAGTTACTCCTCTTGTTGCCTCCCTGAAAATGCCTTCTATGTGCTTTGTGCTTTTTTCCGGGGAGTACTGTAAGATGGGTTCCATGTAGGCCATGCACAGAAGCAAATTGCATCTCACACAGCTCACAGAAGTGAAGACCTTGCAGCATTCAGCTGTCAGCAATGCAGCAATTTCCCTTTGTATTTGCAATCCAGACAGCAAACACCTGAAGAAGGTACTAACCCCAAACATGTCCAAGGAAAAAAGTCCCAGTCTCTGGTGACATGTGAAAAGCCTGTGTGTGCACGGAGTTGGGTGATGTTTAGCAGCAACACTAATTTATTCACAGAAGCAGGAGCAAGGTGAGGAAAATGAATTTGCCATCGCAGAAGATGAGTGCCAAGGGGATTGTACGATATGGTTGCCAATGATAGCAGGGGACAGAATGTGAGAACCAAGGAGGTGTCTTTCAACCTTGTACTCTCATGTAAGTGTCAAATGCAAATAGATTTTAGCAAGTGTTAGAGACTATTATATTTGATCTTACCCTGTCTGTCATGTCAGGACTATCAGGAGGTAAGTTGCTCTTATTCTATGTATTACACTGTGCTTCATTTGCCACCTATCACAACAGACCACTCAGCCTAAGGATTTATACAGACGCTCCAAGAACAAAAACTAGATTCTACTCTACTTCTCTTTAGAATCTCACAGTAGGCTTGATCATAGTTCACAACAGGGAACTGTGCTGCAAAAAATGAAATAACTCACTAACAGCAAACAGAAACACTTATCTAACTGTACTTAAAATTCCAGGAACACATTGTAGCTGCATTCAAGACTGATTAAAAAGGGAAGCAACTTCAAAATTTTGCCAGATATTTTCCAGTGTGAATGACTCCCTTTCTGTCTCACACACAGAACACATGGAGAAGCTGTGTTGCATACGGCAGCAATCTCCTATTTCAGCATGAATAAACTGTCAGAGATAACACAAGAGATATGTAATATTATAACCATTATTTATTCTAGATTAATGAAAGGGGAAAATAGCTCTTTTAGTTGCAGTTTGCATGCAGAAAAACATTCATCTTACAGAGCCCAGAATGTCTTTGTATTCACAAGATATTTGCAGTTAGCTGATCTATCAGCTGAGATGAATTATTACATTGGTTTACAGTGATATCAGTTTTCATTATAGGGCAATCATCCAAGTACTTTCCTATTCTGTCTGCACATCCTTATTTCTTTACTTTTCCTTTACCCTTCAGATCCTTTCTGGCCAGAAGGTTGGTAGGCTGCATAAGGGGTTTTTAATTTATGAAATACATGAAGCAGAAGAAGCAACTAATCAAGTAAATGTTTTTCCAGGAAATTTGTTAATTTTGTACCACACATTGTTGCTAGAAGCATGTTTTCTTTTCATAGACCAAACTTTCTTCTCCTTAGACTAAAGCATGTTACAGATTGGGTAGAAAGGGGCATAAAGGAGAGTTGTAGGGTATTGGTGTTTGGTTGGTTAGTTGTTCATTGTTGGTTTTGTTTGCAGTTTGTTTTCTGGTTTTTGTTTTTTGTTGTTTGGTTGTGGTTTTGGTTTTTTTTATTCCCTGTTACACAGCAGTGAATCTACTGGCTAAATAAAGTAGCTCCCGAGAGAAATTTGCAGCCTTGGGTTGCTATAGCGCAGGATTTCAGAACAAAAGAGAATAAAGGTGGAGGAAGGAGGGAAAGGCAGGCTGGACATTTACTGTCTAGCAAAGACTGCTCAGAAAATGCCCTCAATGACAAATTTTCTAGCCTTTGGCATTGCAAGCCTACAAGCATGACTTTGGACACAGTCTCAGCAAAACCGTCGGGTCCCAGAGGACCGTCACGTCCAAGCTTACTCTAACACCTTAGCAGCTGTCCTCCGGGATGTCCCTGGGTCTTCTTTTTCTGCCTCCAAAACTTAAGTCTCTGGGACAGGAAAACAAGTTATGGAAGGGGTGGTCATATATTTACTTAATATTTTCATGTTAAATTGGCAACAACATTTGCCTGACAGCACTAGCAGTCCCTCCCTGTTGTATTATAGCCTCAACCAGTGGACAACATCTGTACTCATGTTCAGTAATGCTGCCCTCTTAACAGGACTCCTGTAGGTATCTAGCCCATTCCCTCAGCTACCCAGGAGTTTCTGTGTGGCTACCAAGTACAACCATGGTGGAGTCCACTGTGCAATCAGGATGCTCTTCAGTATGACAGAGAGATACTGAGTGTTTAAAAAGTAAGTATGCATATATTTATATATACATATACACATCCATGTGCATGTGTATTTTGCAAGAGTAACTATGTCAGGTTTTTTCCTTACTTAAGGGATTTGTTCCCTTCCTCTACCTTCCCCCCCTTCCCCTTAGAAATCATTGTTGCTCACTGACGTTTTGTATGCTTTAAGATGTATTGTAGGATTTTTGGGGCAGGGTTTCTTGTTCCTTGAAGAGGAAGCACTGGGTGCCACTTCAAGTCTGAATAATGACAATAATAATTTCCAACAGTCAGACAATCTCTTCCTGGCTGGTTATGGTCTGACTCTTCAGCCAATGTAACTGGCAGCCCTGATATTTCCTCTGAGCCTGGCACAGATTTAGGATGCTTGGTAGCATTCTAGATGCCAATTTATCAATTTATTCCTTAAAGCAGTCTGATTTTGTTGCATGTGAAAATATATACTTATCTATTAAAGGAAATGCAAGTACAATAAAACAGGAAATATTAAAACACAGCATGATGCAGTGAGATATGATGTTTCTTAAACAGTAGCAGTAATCTTAATAAAATGCAGATGCAATCATGTTGAGGGAGCAGTGTGGTAATAAAAGTGAAGAAAGGAGCAAAGTGCATAAAAAGAAGGGGAGCTCTTGGGTGGAAGAATGTCTCTGAATTTAGCAAAGACATAATGTGGAGCCTGTTACAATTGCACAGCTTTGCTTTCAAAATGTAAAGTCAGTGGGTGGGCTGCTTTCATGCCTGGTGTAACTCTATCAAAGTCAGTGGAATTATACCCATTCTAAATGCAGCTCTGCACAAGCAATATAGTAAAGTGTAGATGTCAATAAAGTCAGATGGACATAATTAAAAAAAAAAAAAAAGCATTCATAAGCATTTCCTTAAATGTGTTTGTGATTCATGGCCCTTTTTGCACAGAGTATGCACAGTGATCATAATTTGGTCATGGAAAACAAATATCAAACAAATGCTTATTCTTATAAGTTTTGTAGCTCTCCTGGAAATCTATTTGGTTTCTGTCTTATGGCCCAGGAAAATGTCAGTCTTCCTACTGTGGAGCTGAAACAATACCATGTGACAAAAGAAACCAGTTCCCTCACACCACCAGCCTTTTATCCTCTTTTTGTACAGTATCTAGTCCAGTGAGAAATCTGCTACATGACATAGGGGGTGTGGCTGTTACAGATTATGATGACAGCAAAACAGGAAGACATATTCTTTAAACGTAAGGCATTTAAAGAAAAATGCAATCATCAGGCTCGGTCAACATGGGTTCACAAAGGGAAAGTCGTAATTTAACATCCTTCTGTGATAAGGTGACATGCCGAGTGAATGACAGAAGGCATTTTCTGGATTTTAGTAAAGCTTTTGATACTGTACCTCACAACACCCTTCTGGACAAGTTGTCCAGCTGTGAGATGAGTGGATTCATTGTGCGCTGGGTGAAGAACTGGCTGAAGGGCAGGGCTCAAAGGGTTGTAGGTAAAGGAGCTACATCTGACTGGTGACCAGTCACCAGTCGTGTTCCTCAGGGTTCAATTCTAGGGCCAGTTCTGTTCAATATATTTATCAACAATCTGGATGCAGGAGTTGAATACACCATTAGCAAGTTTACTGATGATGTCAAACTGAGAGGTGCTGTTGACTCTTGAGAGACAAGAGGCCTTGCAGAAGAATCTCGATAGATTAGAATCTTGATAGATTAGAGCACCAGACAATGATTAATGGGGTGACATTTAACAACTTGAAATGACAGATTCTACACCTAGGGTGGAGTAACCCCAGGCACAAGAATAAAGTGGGAGAGGAGTGGCTGGAAAGCAGTCCTGCAGAAAGGGATCTGGGAGTGCTGGGTGGCAGCAGGCTCAATCTGAGTCAGCAGTGTGCCCTGACAGTCAAACAGCAAACTGCACACTGGGGTGCATTAAACACAGTATAACCAGCCAGTCAAAAGAGGTGATTATCTTACTGTGTTCAATGTTGGTACTGCTTCACCTCAAGTACTGTGTGCAGTTCTGGGCCCATGGTTTATGGATGTGAAGGTCCTTTCTTGCCATATGAGGAATGGCTGAGAGAACAGTGTTTGTTCAGCCTTGACAGAAGAAGGACATATGAAAAGCAGCTAAGGATTTTGGGTTTGTCTAGTTTAGAGAAAAGGAGGCTGAGGGGTGACCTCATTGCTTTCTACAGCTTCCTGAGAAGGAGGAGTGGAGATATCTTCTGCCAGATATCCAGTGATAGGACACATGGGAATGGTTCAAATCTGTGCCAGGGGACATTAGGAAGCATTTCTTTACCAAGAGGGTGGTCAAACACTGGAACAGGCTTCCTACAGAGGTGGTCGATCCCCAGCCCTGTCTGTTTAAAAGCTGTTTAGACAATGCCCTTAATAACATGCTTTAATTTTTGGTCAGTCCTGAATTGGTCAGGTAGCAGGACTAGATGATTGCTGTAGGTCCCTTCTAACTGAAATAGTCTATACATAAGCACTATAAACTTTTCCTAATTGTGTTCAAAAGCAGTGTTTATCAATAACTAAGTGTGCAATGTAGAATAATCCCCAAAAAATATAAGAATCATTTGATAGCAATGAGAAATGGAGGGAAAATAATTTGCAGCATTTTACAGGTGAAAGCGTGTTGTTATTGCAAGAAAAATGGACATGTATTTCTTTATGTGCATCCTGTAGCATCAATTACTAGCGAAAGAAAAAATGAAACTTGATCTTATAATCATTTAAGACATTCTTTGAACATGTATGTGATTTTCTTTTACTTAAGTTGATTTTCTGCTCCAATTTTATGAATATTTTCATGCTTCTTAATTTTTTAAATACTTTCCTGGTCTAATGGAGTTTTAGTAACCCACTCACTATCTAGACTTAACATAGTTAAGTCCAAAACTAGAACTTGGTTGTTCTGCTCAGGTTCTTGGCAATCCGTTTTTGGTTTCCAAACATTTCTAAAGGTCAGTATTGTTGGAATCTTGTTACTTAGCTGTATAACTTCTTTACCTGTTAGTGATGATAATGACTTTGGCCTCTTCAGGAACCTGCTTAGT
>NW_009941523.1:30933-43217 GCF_000696875.1 Nestor notabilis | reverse complement strand
TTCCAGCCCCCTCACCATGGTGCGGCCACCGGGGCAGGGTGGGCTCGAAGCCTTGGGTTTCTATTTCGGCACCGGTGTCTGCCCCCAGCGAGAAGCAGCGCTAAGCTGGGTGGTGTTCGCACTGCCCCTCTTCTAGTGCTTTGCTTTCCTCGTTGTTTTAACGCACTGTTTGATTTAGGGCTTGGGTTGCTGCTGTGTTGAACCACGCGCAGACCATGCCCAGCCAGCTCCTGAATGTACCGCTATAAATGAAGCTTCAAAACACGGCGAAAGAGAACTGACATCTTCCTTGTAACCCGCTGCGAGGGCTGAGCCTCTCTGTTCCCACAAGCGAGTGCCCAGCATCCCTGCAGAGCACACACGAGCAGTGGTGGCGTCCCCCATAGACTCACAGAACGGTTTGGGTTGGAAGGACCTGACGATCATCCCGTTCCGACCACGGGCAGGGATGCCCCACAACAGACGTTGTCGCCACGGCAGAGCTCCCACGGTGGCTCGGTGGTGGTTTCTACCACTGATCTCACGCTGTCGATCTCACACCACAGGCTGAGCAAAGCTCTTGCCCAGCTCGTACCAAAACACACAACCAATACAACGGGAATCCGTTTGATTCCCTAAATAGGGAGTGGTTTGCAAACAAGATTTACCCGGGGACAACTGCAAGGCCAGACCTGGCAGGCCGGCCTGCAGCTGGACACTGCTGTGTCCTACATCTGTTAACTCTCAGGAAAACCATCCTAAATGATCCCTGTTTAACCCGTGATCCTTTTGCAAATCAAAGGCACACGAACGCGTCGATACGTCACAGAACACGGAACGCTCCCACGCACCATCAAAGCTTTAAACCTCAGCTTCTTAAATCTAGCAAACCCCGACCGCATTAAGTGGCAGAACAGCCTTTCCCAAAGGTGACATCTCCCAGACCACTGGAGAAAAGCTATTTAGGAGCAGGAGGCCTGAAGGCACCGACCCCGGCCCCCGTCCGTGGGCAGAGCTGCGCTGTGCCGCTAGATGTCAGCGCGGAACCGCAGGAGGAGCCCGGAGCGCTGCCGTTGTAAATCGCCTTTCAGTTTGCCGCAGCACATCCACAGCGTCTCCCCGCAGCTTTGACCCTGCGGGTCCCAAATGCGAAGGGACACTGTGCGGTGCTTCAGCCACAGGCGCGGGGAAGCCCTGTACAATGAGCTGGTTTCTGCAGCGCGATGGGGCTTTTGGGCCTTTTTTCCTCTCCCCTCTGTTTCTTGAGGCTCTTTCCCCTCTATTTTAGGCTCCTTTCCCAAGGCCGCACCAGGGCTTTTAAGGACTCGAAGCCGGCGGGTGATGCACTGAGGTGGTCTCTCTCACGCTCTCTCGGGATGAGTATCCTACTGGGTCTGCTTGTGCCAAGCCCTGTTAAATGCACCTCGGGCTCACCATTGCTTGGTTACACAATGTACTTCTCCCTGCAGTCATAAGATTTCCTCCCGCAGGAAAGGCTGTGTAGAAGAGGATTAGCAGCGAGTGCACTCGACTCAAACTCCCCGCTGCCGCCATCAGCCTTCCTGCTCGTGCCTCCGACCTGTTGCACGCACCAAACCTGAGCAAAGCCGGGGACATGTTCTTTCCCTGCTCCTTCCCTTCCTTTTCCCATATGGCTGCTGGGGTTTATGCCTGTACCTGTGTAGGGCACAATATGGATACATCACCCTACCAAGAGCTGTGCGGATGGGGATGCGCTGCAGGTGCTGGTACAGGGCCATCCCCTTTGGAAGTGCTGGGGACTTATGGATGCAGTCGCTTTGCCTCCCTTGACCTTCATCAGGAATACACCGAGCTCTGAGCCACAGCCAGAGTTTGTGTGGAGCCCAAATCAGTGCTGCTTTGTTTGCTTTGTGATTTACATGGTGCATTTACTGTACCTTCACCACGGAGGGGGAACCGCATCCACTGGGCATCACCGGGAGCACTGTGCATGCCTGGCAGCACAGAGCCATGCTTGGACATCCTGCTGCTGCCTGGAGTAACCACAAGGAATAGTTGGGCCATTCTTTGTCCTCAGAGCAAGTGTTCCAGATTGTATTGGTTTAGTTTTAATATCTGTCTTTTTGCAAGCTTCCGGCTGTGACTGAACCTCTGGATTGGTTCTTTTCTCCTTTTTTGGAGAAACCATGGTCTGTGTTTGCTCTTTGCTCCTCTTTTTTCAGGCTGATGAAATTTGTCACTCTCTTTGCATTCAGGTTTCATTCCCCAGTTCCTTTAACCAAGTTCTCAGTCATTTAAAACTATTATTAAACATCGTTTAAAAGGCTTAATTCCCAGTTACACGGTGCTACAATCATCCTGAAACACCCAGCCCTCACCCAACCCACCAAAATAACATTCCTGGTAATTTCAACCAACCCTGCACTTGTGTAAGGGTATTAGAAACGAGATTTAGGGACAGTCAGAACCTTAGACATTATACTTAATGTGCATACAGAGAGAGAGAGAGATATTTAAAGCTATTAGGCATTAAGGCTCAGGGAAATGGCAGGACTGGTGGAGAATAGAGATGGAATGAACTAAAAGTCAAGCCAAATATTCACCTAGATCTAAACTAATTTAGGCTGCTCACTTTGGGCCTTCCAATGAGTGTGTGCCTGCTGTGTCCTGCCTACTGTCAGAGGAGACAGAATTGACCCAGGAGCTTTGAACCCAGCAATTCCCAGCTGTCTAGTGCCAGGCGGGATGAGCACCCGAGGCAGGGTGGCTGGGGCTCTACCAGGGCTTCTCTATTCTTGATGAGATAGATAGATCCTTCTGTTGCAAAGCTGTAGAAAACTCACCCATCATCTTTGGTTTGACCTTAAATCACAGCCCTTCTCACCAAATCACCAGTCAGGAATTGCAACGCTGAGAGTGATGCAGAGGGCTGGGATTTAGGACAGGTCTGAGCCACCTGGAGCATCCCTAAATCACGGTGCAAACAGCTACCCCATGGATTTTCAGCCCTGATGAGCATCCTGTGGGGGCTTGAGGGGAAGCTGAGTGCCTAAGAAAGAGATTTCTCAGTAGGTGGGCACACAGACGCAGCACGGAGTGAGATTTGATGGGGGGTTGGAAAATGGCATTGCTATCTGGGGGCATGGTTGTCTGCAGCCAAACCCATCAGACACCAGGCACGGTGTGTGGCTGGTTTCATTTGTTAATTTAACATTGTTCCTATTCGTAGGGCAAATAAATGATTTCTGAACAAACAGGCCAGAGAACTGGAACCTGAGGGGGGTGGTACATCAGCTCAGGGACTCGTGGTTAAGAAGTCCAATAGATTCTGATAACAACTGGAAATTGTTCAGTGGATTAGTGTCTAAAGCCAGTTTGGATTCAAGTAATGACAAGCCTGAGCTGCAAACTTCTCATGGATCCAAACTTTTCCCCCTGAGGGTTGGTTGTTGCTTGTGTTTGTGGCTGTGGGGTGGGTCCCCAGGCGTGAACCCAGTCCCCTGTGAGCTAAAAGATGTTGTAACCCAGAAAACTGAGCACACAAGGGGCTGCCTTTGCATTTTCTCCAGGCATCTGGCTGGATTCCTCTCTGCCTGTGCCTCTAGTCCCTCACTTTGCTCTTCCAAGCCATGAAACAGCCTCATCCTGGGGAAATGGGGCAAATGTATGTAGCTGCCTGACCCCTGTCTAGGGCCATGTCTTATATAGATGTTAGGAGCCAAAAGGCTTCTGTGGATCCCGTCCCACTTCCTCTCCCACAGGAGCTGACTCCCCATGCAGACCAGACCAGGGTGTCTGGATTTGCCTGAGGATGTGTTTTGGCCATCAAGGAGAAAGCCAGGAATGCAAATCCTAACTTAGGGGCTGTGCCCTGCGCACTCCTCATGGTCCTGAGACATGGGCAGTCAATTAGAAACTCCCCATTGACTTGGACGGGCTTTCAACCAGACGCTATACAATTCAACAGAGTAATTAGCAAAGCTGTAACTAAAGAGGTCTCCATGGAGATTGACAGCATCACCTCCCAGCTGGTACATTCTCTGCCTCCTATTCTAAATTTGTTCTCGCTGTCTTCCTGGCTCTGATCCATAAGGTTAGCTAAATCCTCCAACATTTGTGATACATCAAAGCAGTGGAGAGTAGGGCAAAGGCAGTGGGGGCAGAGAAAGAAATAACCCTGTGCCTTAAGGAAAGCGACAGAAACAGTTCAGACATATATAGCCAGAGTTTTGAGAATGGGATTAGGCAGAACAGCACCTCTGCCTGCCTGTCACTTGCAAATTCTTGCTAATACTTTAGGAGCTTATTGGAGGTCAGCACCAAACACCCAAACAGACTAATCTGTATTATAGACACATAATCAAAGTCACAAGGTTTTACATAATATATATTGGTGACACAAGAAGTGTTTGTTCAAATAATTTTGTCATCAAGATTAGGGGCCATGAAAGCCTCTACTGTGCACTTAACCTGGTTTTCTATGGCCGTTGGTACACCAGATTCCTCAAAGAAACAGAGAAGGAGCTGGGAAAGTCCAAACTAAGTATATGTTCTGAAACAGCAACCGTATTAGTTTTCTAGTTAAAAAAAGAACTATGTGTGTGTGAGCTGGAAAGGGTCCTGCTTAAGCTGCAGCTTAAGACATGCACAGAAATGGCTGTAGGCACAGCTTTCAGGCAGTTTTGGGGTTGCAGCAGATCACACCTCACATTCACACATCACTTCTGTGGCAATGGCAAGAAGTGGGGATTTAGGAGACAAACTGATGTCACTTGACCCACTTGTGAGCTTTGTGGTCGCCTTCAGAGAGGTGGAGGCTGTGGCACAGAGGCAGTGAGTGGTCTAAGCTCACAGAGTAAGTCAGTGGCAGAGGCAGGAACAGGTCCCGTGTAGATAACAATTCCATATCGACAAGTCTAATTGATTTCAAAAGGAAATTACTTTATGCAAATGCTTGGAAATGTATTAAAAGTCTGATTTTCGACCCTGCTCAGAGCTTTGTAACTACGGTGTTGTAGAAACATTAAAGAAAAACGTGTAAACTTACAAAAGAAGAGACACAAAAAGAAAAATGAATTCAAGGCCATTTTCTCTGTGATGGGAAGAGACAAAGTCACAGCTTATGCCATGGGTTGAAGGGATGGTGTAAAGATTTTCCAGGCAAAGGCTGATACAAAGGTTTTGTGAAGGTTCCTCAAATCCTCCTGTCCCACCACAGGAGCTCACCCCATCAAACCAAAGTACCTAATTAGGAATCCCGTTGCCCTAAACTTCCCCACAGTTAACGAGGAGAGAGCAAGAGCGTTGCCAGCCCGACATCTGCAGAAGAGGAATCAGAACCTGGGAGGGCCGAATTGTCCTCTAGATTTTCCACCGTTCACATGCTGCTACCATGTGAACCCAGGGCTAAAATCACTGCAGCGGCTTTTACAGGACTCCTGAAAGCTCCTTTGTGGGAGCAGAGCTGCTGAACTGGCCTCCAGGTCAGGAGAACTCAAGCGCTGGGTGGGATTTCCAAGAGTGGTTGGCTGTAACCTCACCCCGCTCCTCTTTGAAGTCAGCAGAATATTTACCATCGACTTCAATCGGGGAGAAATGAGGCCATTACGGAGCGTTTGAAACGCTGCCTCTAACGATGCTCCCATCCCTTTGTTCCTCCCTGCTCAAAGGAGCCTGCTGCGTCTGTCATTAAAACACAATCCTGGCAATTGGGTAGATAACGTGCAGGCCCTGGAGGCGCAGGAAAATGATAGCGATTACCCCACATGAATCTCTGACACTTACCTGCAATGGCTCTGCTGGCCACCATCACCTCAGGCAATTGAGGACCCAACTGCTGTGGATAAGAAAGGGCTGCATCTCAGTAACCCCTGCTGTGGTGTAGGCTGCAGGTGCTCTCTTCACACTGCAAACAATAAAAGATCAAAATAAGAACGTGTGTTGCATTAGCTGAAATCAGAAAGAGCCTCAGTGAAGAAAAGAGCCATTAAATGCACACAAGCATCCCGTTGCCAGGGCAGGCTTGGTACTCAAAAGATCAATGGAAGCAGATCATCACTGCTTTGCAGACATCACTTGCAGCTCCAACCTGTGTTCAGATCTGCTGCTGAATGAATGCCGGGAGAGGAGCATCCTCTTAATACCACACGTGCATTTAGTCTCCTTTGGGCATTTCGAGTAGGGGTGTCAGTGGCCCAGAAGAGATTTACTCACCCTTTCTGAGGGCCATCAGCAGCGGAGCAGACCGTGTGATGTGTTCCATCTGGTGGGAAAAGAGAACACAGGGCCAAGCTACCAGGTAGGGGACTGCTCCTGGCAGAGGTCACACTGAGCATGGCTGGAGAATGCTGTGTGGCAGCCGGGACCGCTAACAGCCAGCAAAGGCAAACGAAGGCAATAACTCTGCAGTTAAAAGGAATTTTGTCCTAATTTAGATTTAAATTCCATGAAGACAGAATTGACGCTCAAAGGATTTGATGGTATTTTGCAGAAATGGAAATAGTTCCATTTTGTGAACATTAATTATTGTTTATAGCGAAGTTTTGGATACCAAACCCTCAGAGAAGCTCTGGCACTTCCAGGTTGTCCACAGAAGCCAACAACCTTGGCTTGTTGCCTGATGAAAAGCCCAGTTGCTGGGAGCTGGAGAGGCTCCCAGCCACAGCGAGGGCTTCAGACTTCAATGGATTCAGGGGGTTGCTAAAGTCTCACAGTGAAGCACAAATCCAGGCAATGGTGCAGCCGTTTTTCTCTCACCTTTGTCTCACCTGACAAACTCTCAGCTCAGACCTCATCCACCAACAGGTTCATAAACTTTCCAAAAGGATCAGCTCAGAGTAACAGTGAGATGGGACCTTCATGCTGAAGTCACAGGGAGTTAAAGGCTTACAGCACAAAGCAGGAGAAACTCTGTTTTTTAAAGGAAGATGATGGGGGGGTTTAAATTAAATTAGCACAGCAGGTTAAAACCTTACTGTTTAATGAGCTGAATCACATCACAAACAAAAGCAACGTGACATTTCTATACTGAACTAGCTTTTTGACAAGCAAATGGTGCCCACAGGGGTGGGCAGCAGGGTCTGGGGACTCCAGCCTTCCACAGCTGCTGCTGTGTGACACTCAGCAAGTGATTTCCTCCCAGCTTTAAATTCCTAAAAGTAAATAAGGGAGGTTAAATGAGGGTCATTTGCAGACTGAAGTCAATCTATGCAATGGGTTTAATAATATTCATTAGCCTCCTACATGTGGAACTAAATTAACTCACGTTCCTGGAGAAGCATCAGCAGCTCTGGTGAAAGATGTGCTGAGCACTCAGCCTGAGCATGTGCCAGGCCTGCACCTCGCTGTTATCCTCATTCAAACTGACCTGGAACCAAGAATCAAAAGTGAAAATCATAAACAGCAGCGGCAAACGTACCAGTTCAATGAGGTTTCCACACTGTGGCTGCTGGAAAACATGGGAACATCTCCACTTGCACACCAGGGAATGGGTGCCGGGGTTTGGGAGTTTCCTGAAGTGCTGTTAGTCGAGCTAGCCACAAAACTAACCACTAGTCAGTAAAACCTGCAACAGAGTGAGGTGCTTGAGCCTCTCTGGCGCAGCCGTGCCTCAGTGCAGGATGGAGCTCCCCATATTCGGCAGGTGACGGTGTTCTTGTCCAGCCTGTACATCATGGGAACACATAAGTGACATGAAAAGTGCTGCCCCTGCCACGTGGCTGTGATTTCTGTTTCTCAGCTTTCCAGGTTGCATTACAGATCTCAGATTTCCCTAACTCAAAGCTTAACTGGTGGAGCAGGGCTGACTCCACAGTGAGGGTGACAGAGAACAGGGCTGGAAGGGACTTTGGGAAGTGACTGAGACCCTCCTGCTCTCATTCTCACCATCTGACCTTTGCAATCTTGACAATCCAAAGATACCAGCATTACGGCCTCCCCAAATTATCTATGGAGATATCCAGGGCTTTGCCTCTGAGACAGAAAGAGAGGGGCCAGTGAAACACAAGCTTCTAAGCCGAGCTTTTCCCCATATCTCACTGCTAACTGGTCGATTATCTTCCTTTGTGCCCTCTTTGCCTCTTGCTGCGCTGTTTCAGGCAGAATAAACCTAGCAATAATGAACCATCATCCAAATGGCAATTGCTTCCTGCCCAGCTTACGTTAGCAGAGAAAGAGAAAGCAAATGATGATTAGTCGTGTGCCTGCACTCAAAGATAAAACCCCTGAGCAGAAGCCATCTGCTGAGGCATAAAATAATAATCCTGGCGCTAGCCTTGTCTGAGCGCAACGCCATCAGCCCTCACCGAAGCACAGCACCACACGTGCCTAATGCTGAGGTCTAGCAGGTGGCCCATAACCCTGTAATAAACTCTCTGACATTATTGATTACCCCCCACCCCAAACTGAGCCCTTTTTGTCTAACTACATTAACTTCTGCTTACCGAGCATCTGCATGGGAGGCAGCACGCACTGAAACAGCTCGTTGTGGTGAGCAATCACTGCTCTCAATGTACCCCCGAGCCAAGCCGCTCCGTAGATGCTGTTATCTGCTCAGATGGGTTATCACAGAAGTCAAAACCAGTGCTTGTTAGTTATGGGTGCTTACAGGGAGCCCTGACAAAGATCTAGTGAGGGGGAAACTGAAATAGCTTCTAATGCTAACTATGCACATGAACGAACCCGAAAATAGGATGCAGGCACACTGTTACCATCACATAGCTTCAGCCCAAATCTGCCCTGCTCCTATCTGCGTCCTTCCAACACATGTGGCCAGCACATCAGCCTTTGCTTTGATGTTCAGAGGTGCAGCACATGGTGCCAAAAATCCTCCTCACTTGGCCAGCCTCATGGCCAGCATGAGATGTGCGCTCTTCTAAGGGATGTGAAGAGGCATCCAGGCATCCTGGGTGCCTGGGCACCCCCTGAGCAGGCTCTCCCAAGGTCTGTGGGAGTGGGGCATCAATTGAAGGGGAAGATTTGGCCTTTTGTAGTCCAAAGTAAGCTGAATCTGAGGTCCTGAGGCATTATCTGGATTTCTGTGTGGGTTTGGAAGCAACGTTGCTGCTTGAGGGCAAGCAGTTGGCAGCTGTGCTTTAAAAGGGATCTGGCAGTGACGTTCCCTCTCAAATGTCTGGCTATCAGCTTTAAGCACAATAAGCTCTACATACAGAGTGGAACATCGTTACTTCCTAAATGAGACAGAGTTGGGGTTTTACTAAACTACTTTTCTGTTCAGGCACCACATTTTCATCTGTGCTTGGACCAGGAGCCACATAAGGAGCATGAATGGTGATGGTGGGGCTGAAGAAGAGCGTGTCCTTGGGGCTGCCTGCGGGATGAGGGTCCCTGCAGCAGGGCAGGTTTCATGCCCTGTTTGGGAGAAGGGGCAGGGAGTTAGTACCAGGTTCTGCTGTGCCCTGCGAGGAGGAGGAGGAGGGAGGCCTCAAGAATCAGAGTCTTTGCTTTAAGTTCAGCTTAACAGCAGAAGTCCAGCAACCACAACCCCTGCTTGCCCATCCCAGTGGTGCACGCTGTGGGCACCCATCGCACTCCCAGCACAGGCAAGTGTGGCTCCAGCCACAACCCCTCACGTTAGGACCCTCCATGCCACAGCCAGAAGCTGCCACGACCAGCACTTGAGTCTCAGCCATGCCTGGGAAGGGGATGGTTTGTGTTTGTGTTGGCAAAACCGGCTGTAAGTGGCATCAGGTCCAGCAGCACGAGAGGCTGATGCTGGAAGAGCCCCTTTGCCAAGGCAGAGATTGATGCAGGTGGGAGGTTTAACATAACCTCCACCTTCCACAGTAACACCAGCAAATCCATCTGCCGTCTGCTGAGTAACTCTAAGTGAGGATGGCTCCTTTTGCCTAATAAACACCATTAACAGTCTGCTGTTCCTTTAACAGTGCTTTAAGAAGAAACCCAAAACTTCCCCGTGCATCAGAGAATCCTATTTCTGTCCCTGAGCAGAAGAGATCACACTGGGTCAACGCTTGGTGCGGCAGGAGAAGGACAGGGACATCCCATAGGAGAGCTTGGAAGAGTAAGAAGAAGGGCAAAGGAATTATTAGATGCAAAACCCAGCAGCAGTTAAGCCAATTGTGGATCAACAGCCCTAACCAGGACCCTTGGGCATCCTAGGAGGCCTTTGCAGTGTGGTGTGGTGTTGGATGGACATCTGAGCACAGGCTGGTCACAGACCCCATATCCCCACTGCTGGGAGCAGATCTGGGATGTTGCTTTGTGCCATAAGGGCTCAGATTTGTCCAGCTGGGATCCAGAGAAAGCTCGTCCCAGGTCCCCATCCAACAGCCCCAGATCCACACCTTGATCAGAAAGGGAGACTTTGAGGGAGTAGTGGGGTTTCTTCTAAGGTTTGAACTCATTTGGGAAGATCTTTATCACATCAGTATCTGACATGGGTAAAAGATAAGCCGAAAATCGGTTTTCATAATGGATTTTTCAGAGAAATGGAGAATAAGGATTATTTTATGTCTCATATTAAAGGAAAAAATAAACAAGAACAGAAAAACTATGCCCAGGGGGCTCGACAAATGCTCCAATTCACATCTGGCATTAGCGGGTGTTGTTCTGGAGTACCCAGTCAGATCCATGGGTGCCAGTGGAGGTAAACTCATCTAAACAGCTCTCAGTGGAACCCAGGAGATACCGAGTGCATTAGACAGAGCCTGGGACAAGCGGGGCAGCCCGTGCGGCGGTGTCCCCTCCTGGATGTGCTGCTCAGGCTGGGTAACAGCGTGTCTGGGATGCGCTGGCAGGGATGGGGCTGTCGAGGGTTATTCAGAGTCCTCGCTGCCTCCTCTGACCCTGGGAGCTCCCTGCCCCTGTTCACAGTGAGATTTATGGCGCTGTTTTCCTCTCTCCTGACTGTGTTCGAGCAGCCAAGGGCCTGATCCTTCATGGGGCTGAGCACTCCCTGCTCCTGGAGCGATGTGAGCCAGAGCGGCACAGTGTCTGTCTGATTCCCATTGGATCAGGCTGGGATTTGATTCCCTAAGAGGCTTCCTATGCAAAAGTTTTGCTGAAACATGATTTCTCAGTTACCACGGGTTTCCTGTGCCTCATTTCAATAGCACAGCGGCCCAACAAAACCATCATTGTCATTAATGATAATTGCTTTGCCCTTTTTCCCAAGCTCCTATGGAATGTCCTTGCCTCTCTCCGCTGTGCCAAGCACTCGCCCAGTGTTTGGGGTGACAACACATCAAATCCAGCCATTCAAATGGCCTTTCCTTGAACGACCCCACTGACCTGCAATAGGGATACAACTGAATCAGCTGAGATGCGTGACCCGAGCCACTTCCCCTCCAGCTAACCTGTCACCTCCTGAGCTCCACCATCCTTGGCTGTCACACACTGAACATCACAGCTGGGAGCTGGGAGCAGAAAGCTGCGGTGGGACTTACCTGTTCCTGGAGAATATCCCTGCGGATGGAGGAGGACCCAGCAAAGCAGAGACTGCTCCGTCCGTCTGATGCAAACCAGTGTCTGACTCTTTAGAGATCCACTCTGCTCCCCCACAGCTGGAATGTGCCTCTGGGCAACGGATCCTTAGTCTGGGAAGGGGAAAAACATAAGACAGTGTTATTTTGTACAGCCTGGGGGTCCCATGTAGTGCGTGTCCACACTGGTGCTTCTCTCACTCAGCATGGCCAAAGCTTGCAAGGAGGTGCCTTTTTGTCACAAGGCTACAAGAGCACCATGGACTCACCAGCTGCCTACATCTGGCTCAGTGGGTAGGGGGTAAAACAGCCCTAAAAGTCTCAATATGGGAGGAGAAAACGACATCCACAGCTACATGGTGGCAATGCCATGGACTGAGGGCAAATTCCCTGCGTGTACAGCAGCTGCGGGGGTCATCCCATCACCCGGGATACCCACACTCTTTGAGACCCACATACAGCTGGTTTCAAAGCTGATCTGTAGTCAGTTTTACAATATAAAGTGTCTTTGTTTAGTCAACAGAACCACTAACACATGTGATTTTGTTGTTAATAGAGCTGTAAGAATTTTAAGTACCTCTTGGGAATGTGTCATTTTTGGTTGGCTTTTTTAGGCATCACAGGGCGCTGCGTTTGTCTTTGTAAACAAGTACTGAATAAAACATGTTGCGCACAGCCGCGCTTTGTACGAGCCTCGTGCAGGTTTCTAGAGTTTCAGAGAGAATAAATCAGCTGCAGAAACTGCTGCCTGGTGGTTGACTTCGCTCCTTATAAATAGCTCATTTGGAAAACTTCTCCCTGCACGTCATATGCAATTCAAATGCTGTGCGTATCGTTAATGCGGCCGCACAAATCAGAACC
>NW_009941523.1:27945-30834 GCF_000696875.1 Nestor notabilis | reverse complement strand
CCACAGCCTCCTCTATAAGCCTGGGTTGCCACAGTAATGCCACAGCCGAGGGCAGGTTGGCTCCAGGTTCTTCTCCCTTCCTTTCCTAGGGGATCCTTGGGAAACACCAGCAGTCGCTGCACTCTGGGAGGAGCAGGAGCCCCATGGTATGGGGGCATCGCCTGCGTGGTAGCCCCGTTCATTCCGGTTGTACTGGTTGGGAGCCATCACCGCTGAGGGGAGAATTAGGTCCAGGCTCAGCCATGAAACCAGCCCCGCTTTAATAGACGTAGCAGAAAAGCTCTCCTGAGGGGGTTGATTGTGCCCGGGTCTGTTGGCTCTGCAGCACTGGGCATGGGGCAGATGCACAAACTTCCCTCCTCCCAGAGCACGGCGCTGCTTTTTCCCCACGGGGGATGCAAACTCACCTGGTCCTCCCGGGCGGCTCTTAGCACCACGCAGGATCCATCCAGGCCAGCCCAGAGCTCAGCCCAAAGGCTCTAATCCTGGAAGGTGCTGAGCGACTCTGGCTTCTGCCGCTCGTCCCTGGCTTTTGGCACGTGTTCAGCACGAGCAGGATCAGCCCCTTGCTGTAATAATCAGGGACCGAGGAACTCAGCTTGACTGCATTTCCCCCCCGCCCCCCAATGCAAAAATGCTGTACATTCCTTTATGCAGGTTTCCATAGAGTTGAACTTGTACTATTTTTTTGTCGTTGCTGTTAAAGGGGTCAGCAATGCACTGTACAATGGGATCTGGCTGTCAGGAAATGTGGAGGAATTCAGGGACACTTTTAACATCTTGCTGGTGGGCTTGGAGGGCAGCATTAAACTCGGCATCCTGGAAATCCTCCCCACCAAAGAGTAGCAAAAAGCCTGGAGGAGCCCCGGGAGAAGTAGTGAAGACACAACTGCTTTGTCGATCCTAAGTTTAAATAAGTTATTTCTTCCCTCCTTCCTTTGTTAAAATATGATATTCGAGCTTTAATTGCTTCAATCCTATTACTTGTTCCTTTTAGCAAGTGATTGTGTAGCCCCTTGCCGTGGGGAAATCCCCTGCCCGCGGGTCCGTGTTATTTAGACAAGTACTCTTTCAGAAGTAAATGCCATTCTTAGCATAGGGAAGTACTTTAGGTCTAAAGGGGTTAAGAAGGCCTCCCTGCATTCAGAAACATGCAGGGGTCCCACCATGCCAGTTCCAGCCTTTTGAACTCTTTCCAGCTTTTTTTTCTTGCAACAAATCTGTCTGACTGCCACCAGGACATAGGAAGCGTGTGCCTGTCAAAGAAATCAAGTTTACTTTTTCTGACTTGTTAACAGAGGCAGGGTATAAATAGAGCTAACTCTGCTCAGACTATTAGCATTTCTCTTAAAATAAGGGGGTAACTTCCTAGGACCTTTAATCCAATGAGGTCCAGACCACACTGCACTATCAGCAGAGGCAGCGAAGGAGCTTGCTGAAGTTTTTACAGAAGTCAAGTGCATTTGGGTTCCTCGAAAATTTAAGGCTTACAAACAAAACAAAGCAGCCCCAGGCAAACAAGAACTACTTCCAGCTCAGTCCCTGCCATTGCCCTGGAGAAGTTCTGAGATGTTGGTGGTGCTGTTCACTCGGTGGATGTGGATCTTGCTGGGGAAGAGCAGTGTCCTCTTGCTTCTGGAGGTCTCTCTGAAAGGGAGAGCTCTACCTCCGATCCGGTATTCCCACGCTGGGATATGCCCCAATGACATGAACCCCAACCTGTGGGTAGACGCGCAGAGCACTTGCAAGAGAGAGTGCGAAGCTGATCTGGTGAGTGATGCACGTTTTTACCTCCGTGGCGCGGGCGATGGGCTTCGGTGGTGGGCTGTTTGCACCCGATGGGAAGGGCTGTTCCCAATGGGAAGGCACTGGCACCGTGCAGGACTCGATGCAGACAGTGCACGTACTTAACTGACCCATGACCCATATGAAATAGCAAAGTTTTGATGAGTTATCAGTTACGTGGGGAGGTGTGTGGCTGCTGTCACTTACGCTGATGTGGCTGCAGCGCTCGCTCTGTTTGATCATTTTCCTGGCTTTCCTGTCAGAAGAAAGGTCTGAATTTGATACTCCAGAACTCAGCATGCCCTGGGGCCAATCCATGGTGTTTTAGCAGCATCACCATGCTCTTTGTTGCTGGTGGCCATCATCAGTGCTTTATACTCCTGAGAGGGATCCTGAATGAAATGGTTTGATTTAACATGTAAATCATCAGCCTTTGCTGCACTTGAAACACAAAGTGTGCTTGGAGTGCAAAACAGGGGCACGGTTAAAATGACCAGGCAGATGTTCTCTGTGATGCTCCCAGCTCAAAATGTGCTTAGCTTACAACCCCCAAATTCATTTTTCAACCTGTCAGCACTGCCAGCTCAAGCTGGCATCTGAAAATACCTGCTCATCCTGCCTCTTACATCATGTCCAAGAGCAAAGCACCAGCAACGTGTACCATGCTGAAAAAAGTCATTTGGTTTATGCTCTGTAGCCAGGTTGTTTTTGCAATGCTAAAAGGAGTGGAGGAAAAAAAAGACAGAGAAAAATTCTGGCCATCAAGTAAACAAAGACATTTGCTCAGATGGATCCCATGTGTTAAGAATGAAGGTGCTCTTTTTACTTTCGCCATTCCCAAATAAGCCTCCTCTGTTCCAACTACCAGGTGCAGCAGTGAATATAAAACCACTTGCAAAACCCCAGCAGTGGAAGCAGGGGACGATGTTTTAATACTTGACGAGTCAAAAACTGAAAGCCAGAAGCCACTGGTTAAAAATACTTGCCTGGAGTGAGTGGTCTGCAAGCACCAAGGACTCTAGAGCCACGCTCCTCAACCGCAGCTGAAAACATTCCCCATTCTGGTTTCTAGCTTTGCTTCTGAAACCCAGTAATGTGCAGCTG
>NW_009941523.1:22197-27914 GCF_000696875.1 Nestor notabilis | reverse complement strand
GGAAAGAGTTATGTTATTAGGTCATCTTTTTCCCAATAAGGAAAGGACACTGGACTCAGGGGAAGCTATTTGGTTTGGTAGCTAAAGAAACATTTTGTTCTCACTTACGGAGAAAGCTGCTGGGTTTCAGGGGGGTTGTAGAGGTTTAACACTTGGTGGAAGCGTGCCCCGTTGGGTACATGGTACCAGTGTTCATGGTCCCTTAATCCGTAACAACCCAGCAGCTGTGATCACAAGTATCAAATACCTTTTCTGCACAGAAGATGAAAATTCTGCTAAAATTAACTGCAATTTGGAGCTGACTGTAGCGGAGATGGAGTGTAATAAATCACTAGAAGAGCGATGATGCATTTGAAAATAGGACTAAAATAGGACAGAGAAGCCATAATGAGCTGTTTTGGGTTTGTTTTCCTAAATACCATAGAAAAAAGTATTTTTGGAGCAAGAATTTCCTTACTTTTGAGATATTCTATTATTTCCTCTACAATGTGAACAATTACAAATCCTTGGCAGTTTCACCTCCAAGAGTAGGCTGTTAGTCTCAGGGAATTCAAATAATACTTTACATACTTCTGTGGAAAATAAGAAGGATTACTGCCTACAGCCATATGATAAGACTTTCCATCCGCTTTTGTTTCTCAGGCCTTGTCCTCAGGCATTTGGGAGAGTGCAGAAGGGGGGTTGTTGGTTCAGTCGTTGAGCAGTCCATGTGACTCTAGGAAAGAATTATGATGAGGTTAGTGTTTAAGAAAGAGAAACTCATTTTCCTTCCCAAAAGTCTTCTCTTGAAGCACTCAGAAACTCCAGTGTGTTTAGAAACCACTCGGGAGGTGCTGGGGGGATGTTTCTACTCATTACTGGGGATACTGGGTTTCAGACCACAGATACCTGTGGCAGACCAGGTCCCCCTGAGCTAACACCTTGGCAGTTTCTGGGCTCTCTGCTTGTTGGGTCTCTAAAAAGGACTCTTCCCCCAGTAACCATTGGGTCATTTTCTTTCCCCGCAGGAGTGTGAGACCTTTGAGAAGTGCTGCCCCAATGTCTGTGGAACAAAGAGTTGTGTGGCAGCTCGGTACATGGATGTCAAGGGGAAAAAAGGGCCCGTGGGAATGCCCAAGGAGGCAACTTGTGACCGTTTCATGTGCATCCAGCAAGGCTCAGAGTGTGACATCTGGGACGGGCAACCCGTCTGCAAGTGCAAGGATAGGTGTGAGAAGGAGCCGAGCTTCACCTGTGCCTCCGATGGGCTCACCTACTACAACAAGTGCTACATGGATGCAGAAGCTTGCATCAAAGGCATTACACTGAACGTAGTCACTTGTAGGTACCATCTTACCTGGCCAAACACCAGCCCTATCCCACCAGAAACAACAGCTCGCCCTACTACTGCCTATTCCGAGACAACGGTCGTTGATATCTTGCCTCCTGCTCTGGTGAACAACCCCATCCATCAGTCCGTCTACGTGGGAGAGACCGTCAGCTTCCTCTGCGATGTCACAGGGAGGCCCAAGCCAGAAATCACGTGGGAGAAGCAGGTCGATGGGAAAGACAAAGTCATCATGAAGCCAAATCACGTCAGAGGGAACGTCGTGGTCACCAACATTGCCCAGCTGGTCATCTACAACACCCAGCTCCAAGATGCTGGCATCTACACCTGCACTGCCCAGAACAGCGGTGGCCTTCTCAGGGCTGATTTCCCTTTGTCAGTCATCAAGGGGGAACCCCCATCCAAAGAAGCTTCCCAAAACAAAACACATTTTCCAACCGACGAGTGCCTGAAGCAACCGGACAGCGAAGACTGTGGGGAAGAGCAGACCAGGTGGTACTATGATGCAAAGAAAAACAACTGCTTTACTTTCATCTATGGGAACTGTAACAGCAACCTCAACCACTTTGAGACCTACGAGAACTGTATGTTAACATGCATGAACGGCCCCATCAACATCTGCAACCTGCCAGCCCTCCAAGGTCACTGCAAGGCCTATGAGCCCCGATGGGCCTATAACAGCTTGACGAAGCAGTGCCAGTCCTTCATCTATGGGGGGTGTGGAGGCAACGAGAACAACTTTGAGAGCCGGGAGGCTTGTGAAGAGATGTGCCCCTTCCCGAAGAACACGCACTGCAAAGCTTGCAAACCACGCCAGAAGCTGGTGACAAGCTTCTGCAAAAGCGACTTCGTGATCCTGGGCCGTATAACAGAGCTGACCGAAGACCAAGACTCGGGCCATGCCCTGGTGACGGTGGAGGAGATTCTCAAAGATGAAAAAATGGGATTAAAATTCCTGGGGAAAGAACCCCTGGAAATCACGCTTTTGAACATGGACTGGAGCTGCCCATGTCCCAACATGACCACGGTGGATGGCCAGCTCATCATCATGGGAGATGTCCACAACGGCATGGCTGTCCTGCAGCCAGACAGCTTTGTGGGCACCTCCAGCATCCGGCGCGTGCGGAAACTCCGCGAAGTCATCCATAAGAAGACCTGTGAGCTTTTGAAAGAGTTCCTGGGATTGCATTAACCTCCTTCACACGTGTCAGCCTCCCAGACCCGTATGTTACGTAGGGCTAACAAGCGCTAGCCTAGTTAGTGCACAAACTAAACAAGCTGCTTGAAGATCCACTGTAGGAATTTTGCAGAACCTTTCTTTTAATCCCTTAATGATGCTTAGCAACAATGTAGTATGGTCTTTGGCAAGCACGTAAAACAGCAGCAAAAGGCTATTAATCTCACACTGAAATCAATTTGTCCATATAGAAGTGCCATTTAACTAGATGAGTCACTGCAGTAATTAGACAATTTTTGTGTAGCTTCCATCAGAAATGACGGAATTCATAGCATTTGTTTAGCTAATTGGAACGCAGCTAAAGTAATAGCTAATGTCAACTTAATCAGTCTCATTTACAGTATGGAAATGCTATGGTAAGTCGTTATAAGTAAGTCACATGCTTGTCTCCTTATAGCAGCACTAGTATTCCAAGAGAAAAGCTTGTAAATTATTGTCTGTATTTACAATTATGCACATTTAACCAATCTGCGCATTATGAATTTGCTTCTTGTAATTGAAATCTTCCTAGTTGTTTTCTTTGGATTGTACCTCGTTTTTAAATGGCAACTACTACCTATCTTGCAATCTGTACTGGAGAAAAAACTCCCTTGATCCTATGCCCAGGACAACAGGTCCCTGTAGAAGCTCAAGGCACAGTCTCACCCTGAAATGACTTTTCAGTCATCACAGCAAGGTCAGCAAACACGCTCATTGCATTGCACTTCCATGGTTTTGTTTTAGTCAGTGTGCTCTCTATCACAAAAAATCCAAGGCAGAAGGATGGCAGTGTGCTGCCAGTTGTCCTGCTTTTGAAAACCCTTCACACCTGAGCCCATGCAGCAACGTATTGCTTATTTTCACTAGAAATCCTGCTTTTGTAGGTGAAAGAGTAAAGGAAGCGGAGTCAGAACAAAATTCAAAGGGCAATACTCACTGTGCAGACTGTGTTACACAGACACAAAGCTGCTGAAACTGAACTGCACAGGCACAGGCACACAGAGAGAACACTCTTTAGAGGCATTTATCAGCATGACTCTGTTAGAACACTCCTTCAAACCAGAACAAACATTTTCCTCCAGGCCACTGTATATACACGTATGAATAAACACCCCGAGAACGACAGCATGGGCTGTGGGAGTGAGCGTGTGCATACACGTAGGATTGATCCTTTTAACAGTTGTGTGTCCCCAACAATGTAACATTTGCCTATGCAGAAATCCTTAAATAAAGAAAAGGCTGATCCTGGAAAATTCCCGCTGAGGACTGTCCTTGCAGGGAAGAGGGGCGAGCGCGGCATGGTGAGCCTTATCACTGCTCTTTGTTCCGTGGCTGCAGCGAGTTACTACGGCAGTGCCCAGAGCTGTCTGCTTGCACAAAAGGCCAGCTCAAGGCTGGACCAGTGTCAAGACACGTCTGGGTGAGAGGAAGGAAGGTGCAGCAAGCACTGCCCCGTGGTGCCATCTAACGGGCTTGCTGCAGGGGCTGGTGCCCAGCGCTGGGCACGCGTCTGCTTGTGCAGATGTGTTTAGGGGCTCGGTATGATGAGGGAAGGAGATTAAATAGGCAGATGCTGGGCTTCAGCACGACGTGCAAGGCTCTAAACCCCCTGAAGCCTGTGCATGGTGGATATTTTGCTGTTGAAGGGAGGAAGCGAGGGTAACAGCATTGAATATGAGTCCAGCTCTGGTTCCTGTGAAGGCTTTCCATGCCTTGCACTGGCAGCTGACCCATGGACAGAGACCACAGTGTGATGGAGAAGTGGGTTCCTCTCCCAGTGGTCTGGCCTTGGGTTGTATCTGAAATGCTCTAGCAACAGGACAGCTCTAAAACCCCAGTTATTTGTAGAACTTCAGAAGCTGGGTGGGAGGGAGAGGAGCCCGGATCGGATTTGCTGAGCGAGAAAACAGCCGCTTGGGTTTTAGTTGTACCTTTCCCATGTGAGAAAAACTCCAGTTAAAGATCCATACAACTTGTGCATGTCCTTGTGAAGACCACTGGGAGATGCCAGCCCCACTGCCCTCTGGAGCAGTTGGCACCTCTGCTGGATCATCCCTGGCTGTGACAAGTGCCACTGTTCTGGTGGCTCATCTACCATTTTCCAAGCAAGCCGTAGAAGTGGCATGTTCTTGCCATCCTTTCTAACACAGCGGCATTGGAGAGTGGTTTAATAAAGACAGGCTTTATATGGCTCTTTTTTCCTTCCCCAAAAGCTAAGGGATTTTGCAAGTGTGGGAGGGCTGGAGGGGCTCGGGAGACATGTACCCAGTTGTTCCAGAAGAGCTGGGATGCAAATGTAGCTGAGAGGAGAAAGCACACAATTCATTGCTCCTCCAGCTAGCACGTTACAGTGCTTAAGCCTGGGGTCTAAAATGCCATCTTAGCTTTCACTCCTGGTTGAAATCCTTGGGAACTAAGCATATGCATGCTCACTGCACTCTTAAGTGCAAGTGATCTGCTGCAGTTCTGATGTGCAAGGACTTCCTTGGGGGGGGGATCCCAGGGAACATTTTGGGTCTGTTTTCCAACATGGTGCAGTGGGAGAGGACACCGAACAGGCCAGCCCAGCTCCCAGACACAGGACAGCCACACTCATGTAGCTCCTGCCCAAGCCTATGGGGTTCTGAGCCCCGCGGTGCCTGTAGGATGGTGCTGCAGAAGTGGGCATCCCCTCGCCTGCTCACTGGGCCATCCTGGGAGCACCACACCTCCCCGTGGCACAGGACTAACCCCAGCCCTCTCCATCTTCTGACCTTGAAGACTATACTCTCCACTCAAAACTAGTATTTCAGTTCAGCCTCTTATTGCATCCTTAAGAAGCCTAAAATTCAAGTCTGACCAGTCAGCCAGCCTGTGGAAAACCTACGTATGGGGCAAGCACTGGAGGATGTTGCTAAAGCCTTTGTAAGCCTAATAGGTACTTGCATGCAGCTCCTGATCAGAAAATCCCTTCTGTGTTGCTCATGCACTCAGTTTTGCGCCCTGCTCTCTGGGGTGCATCCCTCTAGGGTGTCAGAAAGCTGGAGGGCAATGCCAGGTATTTGAAGTTAGTATTAAATACATGAGAGAGAGAGAGAGAGAAAGGGGAAAGCCTACTTGACTCCTCTCCTTGCACAGCAGCAGGGTGGGAAGTGTATCTGTGTGAGGAAGAGTTGGAGGAAGGATGCCACCTCC
>NW_009941523.1:16631-22166 GCF_000696875.1 Nestor notabilis | reverse complement strand
TTGGCCACGGCCAAAGTTCTCCTCTGTGTGCAGACACTGGCCAGGGAAGCAGTAAGAGAACAGACCCAGGTGAGCTGCAGGAACTCCCCAGGGCTCAGGGATGGAGGTGGTGGACACTGCAGGGAGGCAGGAGGAGAGGGCAGCACAGCGTGCCCGCCTCCCAGCCTGCAGGGAAGATGCAACGTGCAACACATGAATGTGCAAACCCCGCAGCTAAATCTCAGTGGGAACCGTCCAGCATATGGATCCAAAAACGAGTCACAGGTTATTGTGCAAAGTGTGCAGCCCAGCTCCATTAACAGGGGGACAAAATAGCACTGAAGAAGTGGTGGCTTGCCCAGACCTTTAGAGCACGTCCAGACTGCATATAGAGTCTGATGCATTATACAGCTGGCAGTGCAGGGCACGAGGGCCCCGTGTGAGCACGCATGGAGAGATGGCTGGATGATTACTCAGAGATAGAATCCTGTATCACTGCAAAGCCCAGAGCAGCTGAGGTCAAAGGGAAGAGGAAATTGAGTGTGTTCTCATTGCAGGGTCTTGAGGTGAGGTCAGGCAGAAGATTTTATGGGCAACCAGCTCCAGAGTTAGGAGCAAATAGAGATGATGACGCCACTGGAATATGATTCAGACAGCAAAGGTATTTAAGAGCTTAGTTCCCAGTTGTTTCAAAGGGAATTAGGGACCCTTGTGAGAATTACTACCTGGCCGTGGGTCTTGGTTCCTAAAGGAGGTGGCTGATGAAGGTCATGCACAGCTTCAGCCAGCACCTGATGACTTCCTCCATAAGGAGGGGTAATTCAGCTGGCACCAAATTAGCACCTTGCACCACAAGACCCACTTCCTCCACCCAAAGCACGTTGCACCCTGGCTTGCTGTAATTCAGGCAATGTGCACGTGCTGTGGCATTCCCCATGCAGATAATTATCAGGAAGAGACCATGGCCAGGCTGGGTTTTTAAACTGAACCACGTTTCTAAAGGCAGGGCTGGGAAAAAGTCACCCTGAGTGGGACCTTTGAGCTTAGAGCCTGTGTTTTTATACCAAATATTTAGTGTTTTCCCCTGCGCCAGCCATTGTTACTGATTGACTACAAGTGACCTCCAACTGCCTTATTGATTTACAGTGGCTGTCAAAGGACGAAAAATGAGCCCCATGGCCAGGATCTGAGAAACACCCTGAATGGAGGTTGTGCAACTGAATAAATGTTCTGCCAGCACTTTAAATCTTGAAAAAGAAAAGGAAAAGTCAGCTGGAGCTCCTGATCTACAAGGCAAACACCAGTGGGATATGGAGATAACGCTGCGGCACCAGTGGACGTACCTATTAGCCAAAAAAGCAGCGCAGCCTGTTTAATTCACAGCTATTTATGGCTGGGCACATGATGTGACATTCAGGCCTGAGTGTTTAGAAAGCAAATGGAAAGCCTTCCAAAGGCTGTTAGGTGGTTCAAAGTCAGGAAACTCTCTGATTTTGGTGTTTTCCGACCCTCTCTCATTTGTCCCAGTGATGGGAAGAAATGCAGGAGGAAAGGAGAAGGCTGGAGAAAAGAGAAAGAGGATAAGATTCATCTAGAGGGAGGAGGGGGAGCATTTTTTCACCTTAACCTGGCATGACAACATGGTAGTTGGACTGGATTAACTGGCATAAAAAGGAACTTCCATTAAAGGGGTTTGGGCCTTCTCTTCCTCCTTCACTCCATTCCTAACACACCCAAACCAAGGGGGGTATTGTAACACGTGTAAAGGACATTACTTCCTCTACTGCTTGAAACAAATAGAAACCCAACAGTAATAAACACCCAGGATCAGATGGTATTCACTCAAGGGTAAAAGTGCCCACATAAAAAATTGCTTAACCATTAACCACAGTGGATAACCTTTGCTTCAGCCTGTGGCAGGATCAGAGGTGGAAAACTTGGGGCTAATTTTAGAAAGGGTTCCCAGGAGCTGGGTATGAAAGCCTGATGTGTCTGGTAGAAACAGTAATAGAGGATAAAAGTAACAGCTGAATGATAATGATGAGGTAAAGAACCTGTGGCCTTTAACAGAAGGAAGTGATGCTCCCTAACACTTAACTTTCTCTGAAGCAATCATGAGGACAGAGATGGTCCAGCTGATAGAACTGACTTGGATCAAGGCCTCAGAGTGACTTCCTCACCCAAGGCTTTTGAAGACGTTTGTCTGTCCTGCAGGGAGAGGTAAGGCAGTTCCTTGAGCCAACAACTGGTTGAAGCATTGGAAAGAAAGGGTGAGACCAAAAGGTCAGTTTTCACAATGGAGGGAAGTCATCGGCAGCATCCCAGGGGACCTTGGGCTCTGCTGGATGCTGATGGTCTGGAAGAGGGATGGGAGAGGTGGTTTACAAAGGTTGTTGTTGAGATCAAGTTATTCAGGGCTGCAAAAACACAAGATGACTTTGAGGAGCTGTAGATGGGCATTGTAGTAGAAGTGTCAGGATGATAAAACAGCAGATGAAATGCTATATTGATTAATATACATGGGGAGGGGAGGAAGGAAGCGAGCCCTAGCTGTGCATTCCTGTGATAGCTTCAAACAAGCTGTCCCCATTTGATCTATCCTCACATGGATCTGACCAGGGTGATGCAGCCTCCTGAGAGCAGACCCTGCACATCACACCTCTCAGAACAGGACCAGCAGCATGACGACTTGCGGCACTCCCATTAACAAGCACAAAAACCTATGGACATCTGAGAAACCCAGCAGCACTTTCATACCATGCTCAGGTTGGGTTGGTTGTTGCCTTGCTATGAAAATGTTACTTGCTATTAGAGACTTGCTCCTAAGATCACCAGATAAATCTCAGCCACATCCCAACCCCATAAAGTCAAATCTTGCTAAAATAGGAACCTTACCTCCATCTGTCTCCAGAAGCACACACTGTGCTGCAGGAGGGACAATGGTCACAGTCACAAATCCTTCCAAATCTGCATCCTCTTCAGAAGGTGCTCCCAATTCCTGCATCTTCGGTACTTGGGGAAAATGCTGGGAATCACAAAGCTCCACCTGGAAATGACACCAAGGTTGGCTTTGGCCAAGTCACTCCATCCCTGGACAGAAAGCAAGGTACAATGAGGATATTAGACACAGCAGTGGGGCAGAGGAGGCCCCACTGTCCTCGGCAGGACTCACCATACAAATAAGCAGGATCAGGTTCTTCATCCAGCGATGTCCAACATATAATTTTATTACATGAGCTAAAACTAAGCACCGGCACCCAACACGCAATTACCGCACCCATCGTGGAGGACCCAAGGTCTTCCTCACACGGTTACAATCCCTGTTTTTGCAATATTTGGGGTGTAAAGAAATAAAACCAAGCAAAACTCCCCCCTCAGCACTGAAATGACGTTAGACGGCTGGAAATCGGGGCAGGAGCACCCAGCTACTCCCTGCGCCCGACACGAGGTGGCGTGTGGCATCACGGATTGGGGACCCCGCAAGCACCGCGCTGCACATCCTGCTTCTGGGTCGTTTTGCCTTTCGAAGCGAAGCATCCTCCGGTTGGAGTTAGATTCGCCTCGGCCCAGTTAATTCAACTGCTTCACACACACGTGGCTGAATGATTTAGATTTTCCAAGTGGAAAGCAACTCCTTATGAGCAGGACGACTGGTTCCGTTTGACTGATCTCATCCTTGTCGGGTTAGTAATATAGCAGGAGAGATTTGGGGGTTTATCGGAGGAAAAAAATAGATATAGCAGGGACTGTGATAAGGCAATCAAACCCACTTCCAGAGCTGCAGGAAAAAGACACAATGTATAATTTATTTGAGGCTTTTTCCTCTCCTGTTTGCAGATTGCACAGTTTCTAAATATATTGGTCCAGTTATTCAGAATTATTCATGAATCTCTTCAGTGAATAATACTTGACCTGCAGATCATCCAAAAAGTGAATATTGCAATCAGATTCTCCATTTCTGCTGTGATTTGTTGTAGCTAACAGATGTATAGTCCTCAGGTAATTAACTCAGGTCGAAACTCAAATTGTAGATTTGATTATATTATTTGCAATTCACAATTTTTACTGTGCTAGCTCACTCCAAAAGTCATCTCATCAAGAGATGGGCAAAAGGATCTTATCTCTGACATAATGGAATTGCTGCCTTTATCAGCTGGTTTGGCATTTTGGGGAAGGAGTGAGCAGAGCCACAGCGCTGGAGGGGCTGGATGTGGGTACAGCAGGTTTGACCAGAGTTAGCAGAGAACAAACGTAGATTAAAAGGGAAAAAGTTAATGGCTTGCTCAGATTTACTCATCTAATAGGTGTGATAAGCAGGATTTACACCAAAATATCCTTATCTATCGGGTCTCTGATGCTGCTGAAAATATCAGGAGCAAGGTGGGGTGAGCGTTTTTCTCCCCAACTGTCCAGTCCACATCTGTGCTTGGGATTACTTAATGTGTTTGTATTATGGGGCTGCCTGAAAGGGGACCACACTTTGCAAACAGCGATGGAGAGCTGCAACTCACCTGTGCAGAGCTTGCAGACCGAATGGATGGGTGACAGGATGGAGCAAGTGGTCCCTCGGTGGAGCATCCTTGGTCTTGGCCATAGAAGCTGGAAGGGCTGAACCATCTTTCTGCAACAACTACTTATTGGCCTTTCAGTTACAGCAATATCTAAGCGTGCTGGCAAACAGGAGCATTTAGATACTATGAGTCACATCTCCCAGTGTCACTTTGAAACCTTGTTGTACCTTGTAAATAAATAGATTTTGTGGTTTTGTGATCGTTCTTTTCGTTTGTCTTCAGATGGCAGAGCCTTTCCGTGATCACAGGTTTACACTTTGCCACCACCAGCATTAAACTCTTTTTCTCACTTTTACTTGTGAATGGAAGTTTAAGGTCTCACTTAGCCACAGAATCTCCAAAGCAGGAGCTTTTGGAGCTCTGTCAACCCTGACGGCACTCAGAAGAGGGTCAGGAGGAGCAGGGTTGCCACCTAGGGACTTTCCATGAGCTCTAAAAAGAGATGGGATGCTCTGATCTATTTCCCTTGGGTAGTGGCTCTTTGCTTGCTCGCTGCAGGTGTTCTGGGAGGGAAACAGGGTTTGGAGAGGGTCCTCATGGCTTGGCTTTTGTTGCCTACAAAATTAGCCCCTTTGGCTCAGCAGTGCGTGCCAGCCAGGAATCCTGCCCTGCAGCCACCCCCAGCCTCATAAGGACCATCACCCCTCATAAAGACCATCACCCAGCACCTCCATTGTGGGCACCAGGAACATATTCATCCCGAGATGCGCTTCTCAGTGTGTTACTTCCCGATCCAATTTCTCATGTTTAGCTACGGAAGTTTTTCAGCAGACAAAAGTTGAAGGAGGATTTGCTGCTCCCACCCTGGCAGGAAGATTTACATCTGAGCAAATGATTTGTAACAAACACTGTGTAAGATAGATGGAGCTGCTTCTCTTGTTCACAAATTATTCACAGACCATGGGCTTGAAGAGGAAGGAAGTTTTCCCCTCGCTTTGTAAAATACACACACATGCATTTTTTTATTATTATTTATGACCTCTTT
>NW_009941523.1:14651-16600 GCF_000696875.1 Nestor notabilis | reverse complement strand
AAAAACACTCCTGAGAGCATCTTTCGCAGAATTATTGCAGCTCACAGGTTGTTTAGTTGGTAATCTGGAAGAAGGACAGGTTTGGGGGTTGTGGGCTTTTTTCCTTCCTCATGTTTTCGGTAATTGCCTTGACCAGTGAGACTTCTGTCACGGGACTGAGCCTCTGGCCATTACAAGGTCATAAAATTTAAGTTCCTGGCCTCTACTTTTTTCACCAGGCTGCTCAAGTGAGTGTATGGCAGGAACAGCTCCTGGATTCTGCTGGGCGAGCACAGCTCCTTAAACCAAGCCCCAGGGCAAATGCTCATGCCCGACCATCTGAGATGGCATTCTGCAAGCATTCCTGAGCCAGGTGGAAGAAGTGCTGCTTCTAGAAAGGATTCTGGCAAGAAGGGGGGTTTCTAGAGCCTCAGGTGCCATCACAGGAGGAAGTGGTGGGAGATGGCACATACCTAGAAACAGGGACCCCAGGCCAGGCTGGACAGAGCCTTGGCTGATGTGGTCTAGTATGAGGTGTCCCTGCCCACGGCAGAGGGTTGGAACTGGATGATCTTAGGTCCTTTCCAACCCAAACCATTCTATGATTCTATGATTCTGACACCCTGAAGGGCTCAGAAGGCTATTTCTAGGTAGGAGCTTGGGTTTGTTTCTATTCTGTATGTCCCACATCAGGGTCTAGTTTTTCTGGCTAAAGATTTCTTTTCTTTTCCATAGCTAGAATTAAAACGCATCCCCATGTACCTGGAAGTGCTGTGGGTGGGCGCAGGTCCTTGATCCAGCTGTGCTACAGCTATATGTAATCTGGAGTTTTCCTTCTTGGCCAGCCAGGGAAGTGAAGCGGCTCCAAGCCTCGCTGGGGCAGCTGCATCCTACAGGAGTCACACAGCCCCATGAAATGGGCACTGCTGCATCTGCCTTATAACATCTAACAGTTCATTGCAAGAAAAGAAAGACAAATATTAGATTTGAAGATCCAGATGCTGCTAGGTGCTAACTAGGTCACTGTGCAAATCCCTTCATGGCTTGTGTGTTCCAGATGTGAGCTTGTGTGTCTAAGCTACATTGATTTGCGCAAATCATGTAACATGTAAAACTCATTGTCCTGTGAGCTGAGTAAATACACAATTAGTCTGTGAATCCATTATTAGTAGGAGCAGCTGGGCTGCTTAAATAAATGCATTTGCAAACTCCTCTAGGTCTGCTTCCAAAAACACCAGTGTGTTTATACAACATGGGGTAGCCAGGCTCCTACACCCTCTGCTCATCAAACCTTCCCTGGTGGGGGTTCAGGTGCTTTCAGTTTTGCATAAAGAATAATCTGAACATAAATACATTTTTGCAAACATAACTAAAAGAAATATATAAATCTCTTTTGATTTGTAAAGTACAAGCGAAGGACTGTTTATGTTCACCCCCTGCTAACTGGAAGCATCGCTAATAGGTCAGTCTGAGGCAGAGCAAAATAGACAGAGTATAAAAATATCTACCATGACCTGGTCCTCCAAATGCTGAGTAACTTTATGCTCTGAAGCAGAAGTGCCTTGAAACAAAAATAATACATTCATTCCTCCTGGAGCCGCACATAGGCTGGAATTAGCAAGGAGAGAAATAAAAGCTACATTTCCACATTTCCCCTTGTTCTGCTGTTGCATCCTCAGCTGACAAAAACAGTCAATGGGGGGGGAGGGGGGGGAAGCACATTGTTTGCTTTGGGGGTGCTTGGGTGGGTGTTGCTTATTCACCTTGGGGAGCCCATTTCCACCCAGCTCTCACACTACCACACAGCCCAGACACCCTGGAGACGTTGTGCTGGAGAGGAGGAGGAGGAGGAGGAAGAGGAAGAGAGCACGCTCACGTGGCTCATCAGCTGCCTGCACAGCACCAAGCCGGTGGTTTCAGCCCCGTTCCCACAGCACCCTCGCTGAGGGGAGGCTCTCACAGGGCAACCT
>NW_009941523.1:0-14578 GCF_000696875.1 Nestor notabilis | reverse complement strand
GTGGGGAGGCTGCACCAGGAGCAGAGCCCTGCCTTTGGCCACAAGCAGGGGCTCAGGGTACCTCCGTCTGAATTCTTACATTTGCTTTTAAATCTTAAAATGAAACGAAGCAGGGAGGAGGTGGAGGCATTTCCCCTTCAATACGTCCTTCCTCCTTCTTCGTTTCCTTATTTCCTCCGTTGTTTCTTCCTCTACCTATTGGAACATATTTACCACAACACGATGATGGAAAAGCTGCAATTTTAACGTTACAATTCTAAATCATTGCTTGAAAAGAAACAACAAACAACAGCCCAGATGCAGAGAGCGTGCGCCCGCTGCCGCCCGCAGCACCCAGCACCGCTGGCTGCCTCGCTCGCCACGTCTCACAGACACACTCCCACCCCAGCAAAAGTCAATGTTTACATTTGTCACCTATATTTTTAGTGCATCCTAGACCCAGCCGTGCCTCAACACAGCCTCGTGGGCCAGTTGCCACGTTAGAAAGGCACCTCCCAGCAAATGTTACTTCATTTCTGGAAGGGCCGAGGAAAGAAGAACCCCCAAGTGAATCCTGGCAGGAGCTGGCTGCAGGGGCCCCTTTTTACCAGTACTTCAGGTTCTTCCAGTTCACGAGGACAACGTGCACAGCAAAGGCATTTGCTCTGCAAGTGGCCTCCCAGCACCTGACCTCTGGAAATACAAACAACACCTACGGCAGCAAAACACCCAGCACAGACCCTTCACCCTGGGCTGACTGCACAGAGGGACCATCGGGATAAATCCGTTGGGTTTTGGTGGGCTTTTGGGGTCTGCTTCGGAGAGGACCTCAGAGAGACCAATTTCCAATTTTCCTTCATTTTGTCTCGACTGGCTTATCCCAATCTGCTACGATACCATTGGGTGCTGCACATCTTTGCTGTGCACAGCCCTGGCCATCTCCAGTAAAAGGATTTGTGCCCCTGTCTACGTGAAGTGACAGTCACTGCCATTCAGTCCAACTCAACATCAGCTCCTTTGAAAACATCCCCTAAAGCAGTTGTCCCCAGTTTAAGCACATCCCGATGAAGCAAAGGGATTGAATGGGTGGAAAGCAAGTAACACTTTCTCTTTCACTGTGCTGTGGGAGGAGAATAAGACCAACCTTCATGGTGCCAAAGTCCATGGCTCACCTCGTCACTGGCTCCACAGGGGAGGGCTGTCAGCTCCTCCATCAATCCTCTGCTCCATCCCCACCTTGACGCCAGGGACAGCGATAGCACATGGGGCTTTCCTAAGGATAAAAGTCGCTGGGAGGTGTGTTATGAGAGGAGTGCTATCATATCCCAGGGTCACCCAGGGCTCCCAAGCAAGGAGGAAACCCCACAGCTCCTCTGCAAGGCACAGAAATGGCATTGTACCTCATGCTGATGGGGAATGGGAGACCAGAGAAATCAGAACTGCTGCTGGAAGCCAGGAGCACGCAAGCATGGTGAGCAGGTCATATACTTTCATTCCCAGCTCTCCACTGCATGATTTAGTAAGTGGTTATGAAAAAAAACACAACCAAGTAAAGAAATAACTGGCTAAAGGTTATAAAGCCTGGGCTCCCCTTTGTCTTTCAGCCTGCCCGGGTAAAATGTCATTATGAGAAAGGCTGGAGATTGGACACAGCCCTCAAGCACAGGAGTTCTAACTGGGAGTGAAAGAAAAAGCTCTGAAGATAACTGCAGCAGTTATATGACTAATCCCAACATCTACAGACATTTTTCCCCTCTGCCTGTAAGAGTTATGTGATCCTAAACATCCCTAAGGAAAACAAGCCTGCTCTGGCTAGCAGATGACTAACTGCTTGCAAATAATACAGGTATCTTTTTATATATGACAAAAGACTGAACTATCCAAGATGAAAAAGACTGAACTATCCAAGACGACAGTGCCCCACAGAAGCGACTCAAAGCCAGGCACTCAAGCACAGTTGCTCTTTCCAAAAAGCAGCTGGGAACTGGACAACATGAGAGCCCGGCTGTAGCATTCCCAGCTGGAATGAGCCTTTTGTTCGAGGAAATGCAAGTGTTAGGAGAGGGAGTGGGCCAGTTGCCACCCCACAGCAATGCCTTCAGTGGCAAGGTCAGGCTGGATGGCCCCAGATCCCTCTGGAAAACAGGTAAAGTCAAAATGCCAGCTCTAACCACTCTGGCTTTTGGAGAGAGTCACCTCAAAGTCAGCCTCACCCATCCCCGTCTCCACTTACAGAGCGCTCATTTTCTAATTTCGTCAGGCAGACATTTAAGTATGTGGAGTCCATTTGTGCAGGCAGCAGAAAGCCAAATTCGTTGGAGATCTCAGCCTAAAATGCATTTGAAAATGCACTGTTAGCCGCATATTACCCACAGCGCGCGTGTGGAGAGGAACATTTTCAGTGAGTGTTGAAGGCAGACGCCTGTCCTGCACAGTTCAGGTTTCCCTCCCCACAGTTACCTCTGCCGCAGGTGAACAGGGTCATCCCCCTCCCCATGCCTTCTCCTTTTCTGAGCCTCAGTGGGCACAGTGGCAGAGCCAAGTGAGCAGGACTCTTTCAACAGCAGCAGAGGCCATGGCAATCAGCCTGGGAAGGGCTTTGGGATGCTGCAGAGAAGGAAAAGGATAACGTAGATGATATTACTACAGCAGGATTGTTTACAGGATTTAGAAGTCCCATGTTGCCATTGACAATTAACTATAGATCAGCAGAGAAACATTGTTCTCTACCACAAGTATGTGTATTTTTAGATAAATATGTTCTACAAGTGTTTTATAAAGGAAGCTTCTTTGCCTAAAGCATCTACTTCTTCTCAAGGCTCCAGTGGTACAACGTAAACCATGTTACTAATAACAATTGCTCCTGCATTTGTTTCTTGAAATAGATAGAAAATAGATCACAAAATACACAGTGGGTATTACTTGGGAGTTTCTGTATACTCCTGTATTTCTGTCCTTCTTATTCAACCTCATGGAGTAAAACAGGCAACTGAGTCTTGGACACAGCCCTGCCCTAAAGAGATTACAGTCTCCATCGGATAATACACTGCAAATTATACATGAGGCACAAACCTCAAACAAGCAGAAGGGGGACAGCAGCTCGGTTTGGGAAGGAAACTAAGGAAAGCAGGTTTTAAGAAAGACCTTGAAGGAAAATGGAAAGATAAATCAGTAGGAGTAAGCTAGGATTTTCAAAGGCTAAGCAAGGAAAGAGAGAGTCCATACATCAGAACACTGAAAAAAGGCTTGATTGGTAAAGATGAGATCAGACACTAAATTTAACAGATCTGGCAGGTAAGCTGCTCCAAATGCTGAGTTCTTAAAAACACAGAGACACCAAGAAAAAAATGAAGACAACCTTACCAACCTCCGAAAGTTCATCACTCGCAAACATGTACCATCTATGAGGTGACCATCAAGTCAGCCTTGCTTACAGGTCTCCAGTGTCACCAGCAGCTTCGCTTACCTCCCACCGGCCACCGCCACATGCCACAAGCAAGGCAATCGCAGACGAGGTGGGATGATGGCTTGCAGATGGAGCATCTCATCCACGTGATGCCTACACTTGGCTCCTATTAACTGGGCTAGTAGAGTACCTCCCTAGTAGCTCATCAAGACTATACCTCCGTTTGTAGACTCTGCTGAATGGGAACAAGCACAGCGGTGCAGCAGACGTGTTGCAGTGAGGACAGTGCAAGATGTAAGTGAGGCAAGGGCAGGGAGAGGGGACACCGTTTATTAGGTCAGCTGGTGTACTTGGAGAAACTACACATGCTTTCAGGCACATAAGGCTTCCTTAGGTCTGAAATAGAAGCAATAACCTTAGAGCTAAATACAGGTTGAGAATAATTGTTCCAAGTTAAACTTCATTATATTAATGAATTAGGCAATTTCTGAGAAAGGGTGATTGGTTCCTGTTGATCAAAGGGAGGATACTAGCCAGAGGACAGCTGATAATGTCATTTACGGCACAAAGAGAGGCCAAGAGAGACAGGAATATTCATTGCCTAGGGATGGACGGTGGTAGCAAAAATTATAATGTAATATGTAGTCAATATCTGTGTGATTTTTGTATCTTAGAGTCAGGAATTTTAGTCTCAGATTGTCTTTAGAAGCAGTGTTGGAGACCTTCCTTGAAGGTCAGGAGTGAGGGGTCAGTGGTTGGTCTCTTACCGAGCGTTTCTGTCCTTCACCAGTTTGTACAAGTTCATTTGAGTTGGTTGCCTGCAGTTGTTGCCACCAGACTGTCAAACCTGTCATGCAAACCACATAGGCAGGAGGGCGGTGGTTGGTCCTGGTCCTTCTATATCACTTAGAAAGCTGATTCCATTAATCAGCTCTGGTTAATTGCCACACTTCTGAGTTCATCACTACTCCTTAAATATCTTGTTTCCTGTGAAGTGCCACTCCCAGGGAAGCTCCGATTTCCTAAGGATCTAAATTTTCACATAAAAATTCAGTTCTTAGTGGACTTGTAGAGCAAAGCTAGAACATTCTGAAATCTATTTAACTTGATACCCAGAAGATATATCAATATGTTGTGACTTTGATTATTATTCGCAATTACCTCATGATTTCTGAAGTATTCTTGGAGGCCTGAGTCTCAATTTCTCAAGTGATTTGGTTTGGCCATACTGAAACGAGTCTTTAAGGGCAGCATTGTAAGAGTCTAGAAGGCACAAATGGAGAATATCCTTACATATGACTCCAAAATGAAATGTCAACTGTTCTGAAGTAAAATATAACCTATTGCTCAAAGCAGTTAATAAATATAATGCGAGATTCACAAATACCTCCAAAGTACTTTCAACAGTGTTAACATTTTCAGCAGTAGTAGTTGGTAATTTTGCATTCTTCCCACTTACTTGCCAAATGGATCTATGTACCTGACTAATCCTGAGACACAGACAGACTGAGAACCCGTTGGCTTCAAAAATACTTTGCAGTTGTATTGTAATACAATACAACATCTGAGATTCAGCAGGGATTCAGCAGAGATCCAGCAGCTCAAGTACAGGCTTAAAACCACCAAAACTACTTTTGATAAGGCTAAAGCAATCTGTTGGAGACTGGGCAGACAGCTCATAGCACAGCTGGTGGTAGAGCCCAGCAGCCCTGCCTCTGCTGGCACAAGAGATTCTTCACCTTATGGTCTAATGAAAACGAAAGGGGAATTTGTTTTAGTTTGTAAAATCTGTATGCAAGTCTGATTTTGACCAGCAGCAACTTCAGTGAGTAGGCTGGTGCAAAATTTTCACATGATTTATACTGGAGGAATATATACTTCCATATCTGTAGAAACACCCACAGAAATTCTTTTAGAGAATCACAATAGTTGGTATGTGAGATCTCACTGCTCCGCAGGCCTTCTGCTTTGATGGTGGGTGAATCGGACACTATATACCATGGACAGTGAGAATCAAGTGCTTCACTTCTACATGCATGCCTTGTTTCAAAATGTAAAGGTCATCTAATACACATCAAGTGAATTGTACAGTGGAGGAGACTCTCAAAGGCCAAGAAACTCAAGGCAGTAAAAGGAGGGAACAGTAGGTCAACCTCGGATGTTCCTGTGGCACACAGAAATTGGATGAAGTTGTTTATTGACAGCAATAGCCAGCTAATGTCTGACACTTGCTAAAAGTGAATTTCAATGGAGACAGAGAAGGAAAACAACATAGAAAAGGGCAGTGGCTTGCCCAGAGTCAGATCTGGAACACGGGGTGCCTGAGTTGTCATCTGTTACACCATGTTCTTCACTAACCTGCCACCTCTCATTTCCATCAACGTGACTAAAAACTCCGAGGCTGCTGCATTACTAGATGAGGCTGTCCAAGCAGCAAATTCACCCAGTTTTGTGAGACTTTGGGCATCTAATATAATCCTTAACTGTATTCTGACATTTAGCAGTTCTTTACACTATGTCTTTAGAGATAAAGTGAAGTCAAGTAGGCATTAGCCTGCAAGGGGTAGTGGAAGAGGGTACCTTTCAGTGCTAGAGCCTCACATCCTGAGGTGTCCAATGGCACAGCAGTTCCTGGCATCAAGCAATTGAAGAGACGAGGTCAGTGAGAAGTGGAGTCTGGCTGAAAAGAAGAGCAGCATGAAAGCCTGGTGCAGCAGAACAAGTAGCAAGAGGCAGCAAACAAAGGGAACACAATCCGGTCCTTCCGAGGATGCTGTGGGAGAGGCAGAAGACAAAGGAAGGGGTTATGGGTGAAGCAGGGAATGAATATATTCTGCCAATGAAAAAAAGGTGGGTTTCCAGGTCTGATTTTAACTGCATTACCCACTCTTGTTGACACAGCCTTCTCAAAGAAGCTCACAGGCACACTAAACAATAATTAAGGCACTGCATTCCCAGAGTCCTCTTTTGTTTAATGCTAGGGGTCATCTTGAAGCCAAGGGGATGAGGGAATACAGCACAATGAGCTCCATGAGGGCACGGAGCTGACAGACTGTTTAAATGTAATGGTCTCTCAGCTCTCAGAGGACGAGAGGATCTCTGGTTTCAGGCCTCTGAAGTGCTAAATTACCAATGATACTACAGCAAGTTCCACCAAAACCACAGCCATCAGTAGTACAGATTGGTTTTAACAAACAAAAGCTGACAGAATAAAGGATGGGGGCTCAGGGATGCCTGTGCTCTACGCCAAGGCTCTTCTAAAAATATTTTACACCTGCTATTCGTTCTGCACCCTGATCATATTTTGTCTATGAGGTAGAGAACTCGTAGTGCCAAAGGGAACGTGGTTTATGTTCCTGAGTCTTAATGCTTTTTCCCTTCTGTAAGGCAAAAGTCCTTACTACCATCACTAAAATAAAGCCAAGAGGACAAAAGTCATACACACGCTGCCACGGTAACAGTTTAACCGTCCCTCTCACTGATCTTTGGAACAGGATTTTACAGCTCTGGCACTTCGATTTAGCAAACTTTTTATGCAGCTCATGAGAGGAATGCAGCCAGCTCTGTACACTCATTTTAAATCAACTTGCTGATGATATAAAAAAAGAGTGCTGAACTGCCGGTTTGCTTCATCTGCTCCAAACCCACCAACACAAACTCTGAGGTATTTATTCCTGAAGCGTTAATAGAACAGTCTGGGGCGTCAGATCAGTAAGTGAATTCTGCTTTGATCCCATGCTGGTCCAAAGAGCTGATTTAACAACTAGTTGTTTGGTTACTTGATATTTCACAAATGCAACGGGGCTGTTTGCTACTAACAGGCTTTTGCATGTTGCAATAGTGGGAGCACAGGGTGCAGTCAGCTGGGCAGGCAGTCAGCTGTAGCTGGGTCATCATTTGCCACAGTTGTCTGTAGCAAGAGATTGTATGAGCCATGTTTAATAGCTGTCTAATTTTGCATCGTGAAGGAGGGATGGATCTTCCTGTGGCTTACACCCAGTCCTCAATTTGTATAAATCATAGAATCACAGAATCCTGGGTTGGAAAGGACCTCAAAGGATCATCTGGTCCAACCCTTCTAGGCAAAGCACGACATAGGCTAGATGTGCCAGCACCCTGTCCAGCTGAATCTTAGAAGTGTCCAGTGTTGGAGAATCCACCACTTCCCTGGGGAGATTATTCCAATGGCTCATTGTTCCTATTGTGGTATCTCAATGATGATAGCTTAGTTGATTAATAGTTGACTAGAATACCAATGATATATCAAATGATGATACCTTAGTTGATTAATAGTTGACTACAATATCAATGATATATCAAATGGTGATACCTTAGTTGATTAATAGTTGACTAGAATATCAATGATATATCAAAGGATGATAGCTTAGTTGAAGTCAAGAGAACTACAAAACTCATACTCACCGAGACTGCAGTGCCAGGCCAGCCTGTGCCCTCTAGATTCACATCCTTTGAGAACCAGGTATTGTAAACTCCACCTGTGAGCTGGCTCTCCTTTACAGAAATAATCACATCAATTTCATTTCGGTGACCACTAGACTTGTGATCAAGAGTAAGGTCTGTCATCTACCCACAGGATGCAGCACAGCCCAGAGCTGTCTGGTGATCCCGCTCCTCCCCACCATGCCAACGTGCCTCTGAGCTCAATTCCACATCTCTTATGATTTTCAAAAGTTAGGGACTTGTGCTGAATTGAGTGAGCCTTATGGATGGGAGCACTTTGAACTTCTGCTTGGGTGGGGACTCTGGGTGAAGAGATCCAATGCACTGAGCAGCATGGAGGAGGATGCATACTTACCCTTTTCTTCATTGTAAATCAAAGACATCTTCTGAGGTTTAACTTACAGCAGCAATTTTAAGGAAGTAAACTGCATGTCCGCAAGAGAAAATACAAAAGAACTTGCACAACTGAGCAGAGGCTCCCTTTTACCTCCTTCACTCCCTTTTAGGTCGTTTCTGTCAAAGCAAAGGCACTCACCTGACAGCACAGCCCCAGAGCATAACACTGGGTGCGTGCAAATTCAACCAGAGATTGACTCAGTGCTCATTTAGAACAGAATGTTGCAATGTAAATATTTATCTAACAAATTCAGCACCAAGCTTTAGCAAAAGATAAATAAATGGGTGAAGTAGACTGAACAGAAAGCACACATCTTTAATTTCTATAAGGAGTAAGAGACAACATTCAAAAGCTTCACATTTGCATTCTTTGAGCAAACTGGAAGCTCTCTCGACAGCTTGTCTCCCTGCAAAGCACCACAAACAAACCCTGCTTAGGAAAATCCTTGTATTAAAAGGTGCTGCAAAACCCAACCTTGTTTCCAGAGATTCTTCCTGGCTGCAAACCACTGCCCTTCCTGCGTAGGGCTGGTTGCAGTGGAAGGGAGCAAACCGGCATGGGAAGAGGATAAGCTCGATGACCTTTAAGGCAAATGATCTCAGTTTAAATCACAGGAATAGAAGTATTACAGAGCACGTAGAACAGTCCCCACTGTCATTGCTCCACCTCCTAGGCAAAGTAGGTATTATTAAGTAGTAAAATTGTAGTAAGTCTTTAAAAACATACAAATAGAATTAACACAGTTAAAATTCTCCATTTCCCAGTAATTGCTCCAGTATTTTTTCTTTTTTTTTTTCTAATTCCTTTTAAAAGCAAAATCATCCACTTAAAATTAGATACCAAGTGATGCACTCTTAAGTATAGTTCTGTCCACTGATGTGCTGTTAGTGGAAAGATAAACCAGAGGGCAAATTTAAAAAGGAGCCAGTTAGAGACAGCTGAACACCTAAAGAAATCTTTGCTCCACTCTTGCTTTTGAACTGGTTGTCAAGGCACTAGAAATTGACACCGTGGTCAGTCTTTCACCTCCACCCCATCCATCTCTTCACAGCCTCTAACCCAAGGCAAAGAGCTTGCGCTGGCACTGAATACACCCTCTTCTTACAGTACCAGGCTATTGCCACCAGATCTCTGCTTGCACCAGACTGGAGGTGTATGCTGCATGGAATGCAGTGCATCAAACAGGAAAGGGCTGATTTTTACTCCTAAACTCCAGCTTCAGAATACTGAAGTTCTGGTAATTTCAATCCTGTGCTGCTCCTGCAGTTTAAAATGCACCATCATGAGCCAAAGGACTACCCACTTGGCATGCATTTCTCTGTGCAATTGGAACTGTTGTGGAAAGTAAGTTGACATTTGTTAGATTTATATGTTAAAGAGTAACTTCTCTTCCCCTTGACAATGTCCACTAGCAAGGAACACTATCTGCTGGACAGATGTGAAAGAGTAAGGAATGCAACTTCCAAGTAGTCCTAGAAAAGCAGAGTTGTTTTTGTGAGACTCTTGAGTTATTTCTCCTCCCACTCACATTCAGGTTTTGAAAACCTATTCAGTTAAATTTAGTAAAACACACTAAAGTAAAAACATTTGAATAAATCTAATCTTAACCTTGGTTAATCTTATCTAACCAAGCCTGAAAGTATTCATACTACAAGCCTAAAAAAAAAATAACCTCTCACTGTAGTTGCATTACATTTCTCGTTTTAATAGAGGATCCAAAATGAAAGTTTACAGTGAGTTCACTAAACTGTAAATCAGCACTTTTATTCAGTGTAGTTTCTGAGCTATTAATCCCCAATACAGAAGCAGAACGCTGACGCACGGGACTAGGACCTCTGGAGAGAATGGTTCAAATCCGTTTTGATGACGTGGAAAGGGAATTTCATTGAATCACCAGAGTCCCTTCTAGATAGATCAGGTCGCGCGACAGCTCCGCGTTCACACAGCTTACAGCCTTAACTCTCAGAGAAAGAAAATATAAAATTACCTTTTGAACTCAGCGAGCTGCAGTTATGGAAAAACAAGTGCAAGTTTTGCTCTGTCAGGAGTGTTTTAGGTAAAGCAACCTGTTATTGTGGAGCATCAGTGCAGCAGCGCTCTCCATCGCTCCGCTCTGAAGCGGCGAGTCAGACTGTTTTGCATCACTAGCACCGACAACGCAGCACCGATCTTCAGCGGGACAGTAAAAACACAGACCACAGCAGCTCATTAATTTTAAAGAATTTTAATACAAACTTAATATAAACTATTTCAGTCCCTCTTAACATGTAAGACACTGACTCAAAATACTTTTATACCTTTTTTCAAGTATTGCACAATGTAGGTACAAAATTAATATTTACGATTACATTTTCTTCCATAATATATAGCAAAAATCTTTAAACTTTTAACAGAAAATACAATTTGTGTTTCTTTTGAAAAAAGCAAATATTTCGTACATTTTAATTCCACCACTAAGGAATATTCTGTACACAACTTTTTTCTTTTTTTTTTCCTTTTTTTTTTTTTAGAATTGATGTCTTTAAGATGGATATCTTACAATTTCAGTAAAAAAAATACAACATGAAGCTGCTGCAGCTGTCACAGATCACTGTAGTAAAAAGATATAAATGCAATACCATGTTGTAGAAACAATATATATACTCTGATATTTTACAAACTTTGTACTAAATTAAATTATACAATTAGAAAAAGACCAATAAACCCACCTATTAGTGCCAATTTTTTTAATATATATACATATATGTTTGGGTACATATATATATACACACGTGAAAAAAATCAGCCACGTCCTTGCTATATCTTAAATACTGTAAGAGGCCATATTTTGAGAGTATATTTTTTGTAATGTACAGTCAGTATAAAATAATTTTGTGCTTGGTTGGCAAATGAAAAAATGATGCATGTTGTATTTATCTAACCAAGCCTGAATGTATTCATACTACAAGCCTTAAAAAAAATCTCAAGAGGTGGAAAAAAAGATACACCCTTGGGTACGTGCATTTTAACTTGTACAATAGTATTTACTTGTATTTCACTTTCGGTTTATTTTTAGTTAGCCATAACAGGCTGGAATTGCTGGTTAGAATACTGCATGTTGTTTAAACTAAAATTCAAGCCATCCACAAAAGACTTCTCATTTAGACCTCCATAGGCTGCAAACATATCAAAGGCATTACTGTACTGGAGAGGACTGAGGTTAAGGGGGCTGTCACCAGGAAAGATGCTACTGGTACTACCTTGACCCTGCATGTTGGGGAAAATGAACTCCTTTGCGTTAGGAGAAAGGGCAGAAGTCTTCTGCTGTTGCTGTTGCTGCTGCTGCTGACTGCCTAAGCCAAGCCCGTAGAGAGAGTGCATGGAGGAGGAAAGGGCTTTCTGCTTCAACAGGTCATTGACATTCAAGCCAAGGTTGGTGGGAGAGGTGCGGGCGACCTTGTTGCCACGGCCGCTATTCTTCATTTTGGTCGAGCCAAACTTGGTGGCAGCAAATGTGGCAGTGGTGAAGGTTAAAGGCTGAGTGGAGCGGGGCATGAAAGTTGGGCTCACAGCAGCAGAGTGGCCAAAGGGAGGAGAAGGAGAACTAGACACTGAAGATGCTGGGTCACTAATTGGCATGAACACCTGGGCCTCTGGGTTAAAGCTGTTCTTGATTTCCTTATCCAACTCACATCCATTTTCATTATCATCCACATAAAGCACTTTCACTGGTCCCTTTTCACCGATTTGGTATGAAACCTCAAACGGGTCAATCCAAACACTAAGATCCTGAGGCAAGTTGCCACGAACATCATCAATGTCCAAACCACTCTCTTTGGATGCTTGTTCTATGACTGGGTCCACTTTTTCCCCTATATGTATACATCTAAACCCTGATCCTTTGTATGGCTTTTCTGGATACCAGTGCCCTTCATACTTCTTCTTAAGAAGTCTTTCAAGCTCTTCACCAAAAATGTTGACACGTCGTCTGGGAAGCTTATTGTACAAATACGAAATAATAAAATTGAGTGCTACTTGGATTTCAAGCTGCATAGCTGCTATGCCACAGAGTTATAAGTCTGCTTCAAAACCCGAAGAAGAAAGCCTTCAAGATGCCACAGGGAACCAAAATTTCATTCAAAGTGCTGATCCTAGTTGATTATTATCCTTCACCTTGAGTGCTCTTGTTCCTTTAAGAAAAAACAAAAGCAAACACATCCAAATAAGGAAAGCATAAGATCAAGCTCTGAGGCCTATTCTTTTGGCCTCGCCTTCTGCATAAAATAGGTTACTTTAAGTCAAAAAATGTGCATTAAACAGTTTATGCTCATGCCTGCGGAAGGTGAGGATGTCAACTACATTCAGTATGACTTACAGACAATGCTGCAGGAGATGCACTAGGCGTGTGTTTACATATACAGCATGGGGCATTTCGGAATCACATGAGCTCGCCGTCAAGCTATTCACAGAGCAGCAAGGATAATTTTTAAGACACCACAGAACTGCCAGGCCTGTCGAGGGTTCAATTACCAACCCGTGTTTGGATGATTTATGGTACTCAGCTGCAAAATTTAGCACCAGGCTATTAGTTTAGCCTGAAAGGTCTTAGTCCAAGGGTCATTTATCATTTTAAAGTTTGCAAACATACTGGCTGCACTGTTAAGCTGCAGAATTATAAAAAGGTTAACAGTTGCTTTAGAAGATTTCACACAAACAACTGAAATTATGCAACATTTATTTTTAAGTCCAAGCAAATCATCTATATAACATGTGTGCTGGTGAAATCATGGTAACTGAAGAGAAAATGTCCGCTGCACATAGACAAGAACTCTTCCTGGAATAGCTACAGTGGTAACGCAGTCAATGCATACAAAATAGATGCACGGATCCTGTCATAAGGGTGGCAGTGACCGTGAAATGATTACAATAAATTGGTTCACAAATAATTCCCTTTCTACTAATTATTCTGTATTATCAGATGTAATACATTAATATATACTAAATTGATATACTGCACTGCCTGTAGTTCAGATTTCAGAAAGTTACCAGGACTAAAAAGGCGTTTGCTAGCCTCAAACCCGACTGCTTTTCTCCTCCACGACTCCATTTTATATTTAATATAAAATATGGTTGCCACTCCTTCGCAAAAGACAAAAGAGAAATTAGGTAGCTGAAGTTAAAGAAGAGACAAAAATCAAGTATGAACACACATACTGCTAACAAAAATCCTGCAGTACCTTTGCATAAAGGTATTCTTTCAGAGGAGACACCTTTGCGTTCAAAAAGTTTCACTGAACCAAAATATATATGTGTATTTTTTTGGCTCAAGTTAAACGCCCAATAAGAATTTCAATTAATAGTATGTGTTTTTCTGCACTGCATCACTAGGAACAAAATTTAGCGTAGCTGTCACTTAAGATTAGAGAAATCAAAGTCAAAATCAAAATCCTTTAACGATATGGATGCAATGCTTTTTTTATTTCCTGCTCCAAATAATCTCCTTTTAAAGTCTGGAACCCTATTTCCCAGCCACTCGTGTTCTCCCCAACATGGCATGGGAATAGTTTGAAAGCCTGTACGATAAGGCGACCTTTAAACATTTGCTGGATCAGCACTGGGTGGGGATAAGGAAAAGATCAAGGGCAAACAGAAGATATTTACCAAAGGGACACAATCAGTACAGAAAAATCTGACTGGGTGGTTAAAATGGGCATTTAAGAATGATTTATTAATCCATCTGTTTTGTTTCCCTTCCCCCATGTCCTTTAGGAAAGAAATGATTCTTTCAAGGTGCACCGGGCAGACACTGTAAATTTTCCTAAGCCCCAAAACTGATCCAAGGTGCAAACAGCTGATCAAAGAGATCAGCCTGATCATTTCAAAGTCCTTTTTTGATGTAAAGAGGACGGTATTTCTCAGGGACCCAAGGCCATGAGCCCCCCAGTAGCAGAGCACCGGCGCTGGGGTAAAGGCAGAAGCCTGAAGCAGTGAGCGGAGTTACATAACCAGGCAGTCGGGTCTCATTAGCTTTCTGCTCACAGCCCTGGGAGCTCCGGCAACAGCAGGAGGAGGAGGAAAAGCATTTTCTGAGCCCATAAGAAAGAAAATGAACAAGAGGAAGGCAGATAACTGGAAGGAGGAAAGGCGGGGGGGGTTGCAAGGCCCCTCTCCTCAGCATACAGGCCCGGCAACACCCCTGTGCACCCCCCCCCCGCGGGGCAGGGTCCTGGAGGACGGTTGCCAGCGCTGCCCGGAGAGGCCCAGCGCAGCAGCAGTTATTAGTCAGCCGGCAACGCTCACTCCTCCCAGCCCGAGCGCGCCCAGGGACCGCCTTGGGAGGGACCCTCTGGCTGCCC
>NW_009941522.1:12268-19749 GCF_000696875.1 Nestor notabilis | reverse complement strand
GGGATCACCCCCAGCCCGGGCCCCGCTGCGCGCTGCCGCCCAGCGTCCGCGGCACTATGGCGCCCTCCCGCGGCCACGTCGCGACACTGCATCCCCTCTATATCCCACCCGAACCCCCCGGGGCCACCGCAACGTGGAGAACGGGGCCTAAAACAAGGGCTCCTGCAACACAGACAAGGAACAAAGAAAGAAACAAACCCCCAAAGCTCGCACTAGGAGCAATACGCCAATATTTTATTTGTTTTCACCAGCACATCATTAAAGCCCCAAGCAGGTGAGCCCAAGCGTGGTTATCTTTGATCTACTGTTAGCTTTGCTGAACGCTGCCCGGTCTTATCCGTGTTGATGGGTTGAGTGTCCCACAGCACCTCGTCTGAAGCTGTGCTGACCTGCTCCCGCTTCACAACCATGTGCTGAGGGTGTAGGTTGTGAGGCACTGTTTGCAGGTGGACCATTTGGGATTCAAGGGCAGAGAGACTTTATAGCTGTAGTTTAAGCATTCCCCTCAGTGAGAACTCATGCCACAGAAATAATGCAGGTATGGCTATTCCCATCGTATCTGTGAGACATGCTTTGGGCATCTAGGCAAGTTCGGCCTCAGACCAAGTTCTGGGCTTCCTTCCCCTTCATGACCTGAGCTGTATCACAACTGTTCCCATGATCAGACAGCCTAAGCCCAGCCACAGGACATGGCCTGCAGGGAATGCATCAGCACAGGAACTGTTGGCATTGGTTTTAGCTCCTTGTGCTCCCCCTGCCCGGTAAGAGGAACAGAAGTGTGAGAGGAAAAGTACTGCTTACCCCACTGGAAGGTTACAGGGCTGTCTTAGACAATAACAATGGTTTCCAGACTATGACATCCATGCCACACACAGTGCAACAAGTCCTCCGCTCCAAGAGACTCCCTGTACTGTTCCATCCTTGCCAGACACACCAGCACTGGCCCCTTTGGTTTTCTCAAGGGCTCCTGGTTGGGAGCAGGGAAGGCAGGTGTGGTAGACAGCTACTGACGGGGAGCTAGCCAAGAATATCCTTGGGCTTTGGGCTTCTTTCCCACTAAAGAACGACCCCAGCCCATCCACCTCCAGTTAAAATCCCACCCTAGATCCTCCAAGACATCATTTCAGAAATCTGCAGCATTTTAATCAAAACCTAAGGCCATCACTACTTTCACAATTGCACGTAGCTTCCTCCATCCCAAAAGCACAACTACCTCTGTTAATGGTCACAGATCTCTCTGTCAAAGGTCAAGCTTCTGCCTGCTCCCTTCCCTTTCCCTTCCCATGTGCAGGCAGCATGGCCAGAGCAATGCAGTGACCACCCAGCAACAACAGTGAGTGACAGGTCAGATGGACCAGAGGTTTTGGCAAGACTCATCTCACACCGCCATCTAAAGCAAGGAGAGGCCAAGTATAAGGGCTGGAACCGTTGGAACACAAGGTCATGACACAGAATTACAGGCCTTTAAAAGTCACCGTTGTACTTTCCAACACATGCAAAGGCTGGAGCAACCCCAAGCAGGCTCCAGGTACCCTGGGAAGAGCCATCACTGAAGTGACATCACCCAGAATTGATTTGTGGCATAGTCCAGTCACATCAAGTGGCAATAAACCCGTAAGTGGCTTCTGGATAGCAAGCCCCATCCGCATCAGATGAACAGTGGCTTTTAAAACCATCACTAAATCCCATCAGTGCTACATATACAAACCTCATTTATTTAAAAGGCTCCCATTAAAGTACTTTTTATTCCTAGAAATAGGCAGTTTTAAATTGCAAAATAATTCTTGGATCAGCCAACGACCATCTTCATTCCCAAAAGGAAAGAGGGGCTGCAGCAAAAGCTGGCCCCTTGGGGACAAGGGTTCTTGGACACTATTGAGTGTCTGGATGAGGTCTCCTGTGCCCTGGTGCGGGAGTGCTGGTGCAGCAGTGATGTCTTATGGCTTTGCCACAGCGTGCAGGGTCTCTGCTGAGTTGCCCAGGACAACTGGAGAACACTCGGGATCCACAGCAGGTCTTGCCTAGCACAGACACGTCCCGGTGGGAAGCGTGCTGGGGCTCAGGCTTCCGCGTCATCCTGGCTCGGTGCGGCAGCGTCATGTAGCAGCGGCGTGGTCTCGGAGGAGGAGGGGGGTGGTTTGCTCTGTGTGGTGGGGTGACGTGGGGGTCTCTGCAGAGGAGAGGACAGCGGTTACAGCCATGCTCATGGTGGTGGCACTGTGGTCACACCACAGCCACACTTAGGACATGCGCACCCCAAACCTCTTGGACTTCCACATGGTTAAGAACCCCTTTCTGAAGGCTTCTTGATGATTTTTTGTACCACCTCCCCTAATAAAATGAAGCTATGTCCATTCCTACACTTGTAACAACCCCCCCAAATGCCCAACCTGAAGAGCTGTGTCACACATCGGCCTACTGCTGAATTAGACAGGGGAACCCTGGGAGCAAGGAAGACATACCCTTAGTGGAAGAGGATGAGGGCAGAGAATATTTAAGCAACCCAGACATACATACTCTGATGAGATCACCCATGAGAACTGAGGGAGCTGGCTAATATCACAGTAAGGCCATTCCCCGTGATCTTTGAACAATCCTGGCCATTGGGAGAGGTGGCCAAAGACTGACGTAAAGCAAGTGTCACTCCTATCTTGAAGTTCAAGAAGGAAGACCTCAGGAACTACAGGCAAGTCAGCCTCCCTCCCATCCTTGGGAAGGTGATGGAGCAGCTATTGGGCTTGGCCAACCTGATAAACTTCTGTGATTAAATGAATGGCTTGATGATGGGAGATGCTGGGGATATTGTCTGCTTGGACTTGAGTAAGGCTTTCAACACTGTCTCCCACAAGAACCTTGTAGAGAAACTATGAATTAGGGGCAGGCAGTGATCTGGACTGAAACTGGGCTGAACAGCCAGGCTCAGAGCACCATGAAAAGTCTGACTGGAGGCCAGTAACTAGCAGTGTACATGAGGTGTCAATACTGGGCCCAATCCTGTTTAACATCTTTATTAATGACTTACAAGTTTGCTGGGGATACAAAATGGGGAGGAGTTGTACTGCCCTCCGGAGGAACATGTCAGGCTGGAGAAACGGGCTGGCAGGAACCTCACGAGGTTCAACAGGAGGATGTGCAAAGTCTTGTACCCAGGGAAGAACAGCCTGTGCCCCATTACGTGCTAAGGGTCACCCAACTCTTCAGCAGTTTGGCAGAAAAGGGCTCAAGGGTCTTGGTGAACATCAAGTTGAACATGAGTGAACAGCATCCCATGTAGCAAAGGCAGCTAAGCATATCCTAGGCTGCATTAGAAGTGATACCAGCAGGTCAAAGGAGATGATCCTTCCCCTCTGCTCATCACTGGTGAAGCCACACAAGGAGCATCGTGTCCAATTCTGGGCTTTCCAGGACAAGAGAGATGGAGCTACTGGATGAAGCAAAAGGCCACTAAACTGATTAATGGACTGGAGCAGGGGGGTTGGAACTGGATGATCTTAAGGTCCTTTCCAGCCCTAACTACTCTATGATTCTATGTGTGCAAAGGCCAAGAAAGCTGGGGCTGATTAGCCTGGAGAAGAGAAGGTTCACAGGGGATATTACTAACGTATGCAAGTACACAAAGGGAGGGTGTAAATACACAGCCAGACTCTTCGCAGTGGTGTCCAGAGAACAGGACAAGAGCCACCGGGCACAGACTTAAACACAAGAAGTTCCACATGAGCATTAGGGAACACACTGGTTTTTCTCACTGTGAAAACTGTAAAAACTGGAATGAGTTGCCCAGAGAAGTTGGGGAATCTCCATCCTTGGAGATACTAAGAGACATCTGGACATGGTCCTGGCCAACCAGCTCTAGGTGGCCCTGCTTGAGCAGAGCAGATGGACTAGATGACCTTCAGAGGTCCCTTCCAACCTCACCGATTCAGTGGTTTTGTGATCCTGTAATACAAACCCAGGGTTTTTTATACATCAGAAACTCCCTCTTGAAAGCCTTTCCATGGAGGTTTCCCCTTTGTGCAGGAGGGGAATGACACCCACCAGCTGACTATCGCTGGTTACCCCACGAGTTTCTACCCACTCCAAAACTTACCTCTGGATCTCAAACACTCAGAGTGGGAGGAAATAGGCAAGAAACACGTTTCCTCACACCAGTCCCACTTTTCACCCTGATCCCTCCTGATATTATTAGGGCTGCAGATCAGGTACAGCCAGAAACAATAAAAGCATGTGCTTGCAGCCTGGTTAAGTGTGAGTATTAAGACATCTAAATTGCCCTGAATAAAGCCAAGAGGCAACATAGTTTTATCAAAGCTTGCTAAGGCAGCACATCTGGTAAATGTGGACAGTAAACGTTGCTGTTTGATTGGCTTTAAGCAAAGTTTAATCAAATCAGGACAAGAGAAAAGGGTGTTACCTTGACTGGGTACCCACCTACAGTCTGGCTTCCCGCAACACCGTCCCCTTAACTGGAGGCAGCTTTTTGGCAGAGGTGGCCTGGTTGGCCTTATTACTGTCTGAGTTCTTTTTATTGCTACTCCAAAATAAAGAGCATTTTTCCTAGAAGACAATCAGGCTAGTTTATGGTGCGCTTGGACATGAATTCCATGAGGGTTCCAATTTTAGGAGGAGATTTTAAATCATTGTTTAACTAGAATCTAGTCATTAATGAAGATTTCAAAATTTAGGTTAAACTAAGTCCTATTTTAGATTTTGGGCAGTGTCAAGCCAGTTTTAAAATGGTCTGTTTGCCTTTCAAATGTGTCACCACAAAGGCTTTAGGCCATGTTAGCAGAGCAGAGCTACAGTGCTGCAATCTGGACATGTTTTATACCTGCAGAGCTTCACACATTGCTTAGAACTGCAGGTCCATAGGATGCATTTCAAACTGGCTCCACTGTCAGCTAGACTAAGATTTAAGTGTTTCATAGCACCTCATCTGGACTGGGTTTAGAGCACACTGCTCCCTCCAGAAGCCAGAGGCACAGAGATCAGGGAGACCTTCAGGCTGGCAGACACATGAAGCGGTGTTCAATGCCCCTGCTCAGTGTCCCCTCGCCTGTGTCTTCAGGAGGGAGGACTGTGCACGATTAAGCAATCATCAGCAAAGATCAGCAACACTTCAATCAAATGAGGAACACACCTTGGCTGCATCTTGCTGTCTTCCAGTTTACGAGCTCTTGTCTATTCATTAGACTTGAGACGGTCATGTGTTGTTGCACAGCTTGCTTAGAGTTTTATAAGGTCATCAAGGCTTTTTTTATCACTTTCCAGGTAGTCAGGCACTTCCTGCAGTTGATTTTTAGATCTAGCGCTTCACCACACTTCTGGCTGAGCACCCAAATACAGCACGCTTATGCCTGGGTTTGGGGTATTTCATAGATATTCAGTTGACTTGAGTAAATTTACAATCCAGCTTTTCTTCCTGGCACAGCTAAGGCTCTTTGATAGCAGGAATTAAGACTTGCATAAAGGGGAAGAAAATGCCAGCCCAGGGCTGCATAAGGTCTTAGAAATAATGCCCAGCAAATAGGCATTTTTCAGATATGCTGGTGCTATGCAGCAAAGTAGAGTTGTTTGCCAGCAAGCACTTGCAGTGCTGAAGCAGAGAGGCTCAGCACACAAAGCCTGACCATCTCAGGAGCACAGCAAGGGTTTAATTCCAAGCCCTCAGCCCTAGCATCGCTCCCACCCTGTGGGGAGGTGCGTGGAAGAACAAGGGGATTTGGGATCATGTGCTTAAGTCAATTAAGCAGTTGTAGGCTTGGTTAAAATCCAATTACGTGATACTCTGAGAACCCTGGCACTGTTTAAAGTGGGTTTGTACTAGTGTTTCTGTAAGGGCAGTTACAGGAGGTTAAGCAAAAGCAGCCCCTCGCACATGCTCTCCCTTTAGACTGCTTTCATCCTAAGCATTATCTTTTTATCCCCACAAGTAGCTTCACTTCTGTAACTTTAGAGCCAGCTCAAGACACTTGTTTGTAGTAGAAAAGTAAATAAGCTTGCTTCGATGCAGGTTAGGGAAGGGAGCTAGATCCCTACTTCAAGAGATAAAGCTTTTGGAGAGCTTAGTGTTATCAGATGAATGTTTTGGAGCTGGCTCTCCATCACGTTTTAGCTGGTTTATATTCTGTCCTTACAGCTCAGAGCTATTTGGAGTAGATTGCTTAGAAACCAAGTGAGTTTCAGGGAAAGACAGAGCACAGTCAGGGTTGAGAAGCACAGTGTCTGTGCCTCTTCTGCAAGAACACAGCAACTGCGTTTCATTAGGGAACAAGCTGTGCTCAAGTAGCTCCATCCCCTTGAGGAGGCTCTGTTCAGATTGGAAAACTGTTGGGACCCTGCAGAGATGCAATGGCACAGACCTGCTGCTTTCTATGGAGGCTGGGTTGATGAGAGAGGCTTGTTCTTTCATTAACTGGATGAGCTGAGAAATACCTCCTCCTACAGGAACCCATTTCCATCGCTGTTGTGCACTGAGAAAGCCAGAAATGCTTTTATGTTATCTATTTGCAGCCCAGTTTCTAGATGGCTGAGGAAGTCCTGCTGCTACATGCTGGCATCTGGCACCATTAGGTCACTGTTCGTGGCATCAGCCAACGTTTCCTCAGGAGTGTTAGATTGTCAGCCCCATCTACATCATCTGATTAAGTCTGATTGGACTTACAGCATTTCCCATTAGACATCCGCAGGTTCTTACCTGACTCATTGCTGTGAGTACAGCTGCTGAGATAATGAGCGGTATGCTCAGCCCAAGGCAGATATACTGCAGGTAGTCCAGCAGTGATGGGATCAGCACCAGGTTGGTGTAAAACTGCTTTAGGACCGAGCCTTCGATGGATCCACTCTGCTCAAAGAATCAAAGCTGTCAGTGGCATTTCCCTCCCACCCAGGGCTGAGACAGACCTGCTGCACAACTTCTCTCCCAGCACAGATTAGGGAATTTAAGCAAGATTCAGTCAGACTAGAAGCTTTTACTAAACAGCTGGAGGCAGCCAGGCATGCACACAGCTGGAGACTGCACTCCCAGGCCCACATTAGCATGGGGATGCTGGCAGCTCTGCTGTGGGCCCTATTTAAACCCACATCTAGGGCAGAGCCAGAGATTTACCAACTATAGTGCAGGGTTTGTTCAGCTCAGAGGGATTAATGGCATAGCCAAGTATTGTAAAGCCTTCTGTTGGTGCTTAATTAGTCTGTCTGGCTTAAAGCTTTATCCAAAGTGGAGTTTCCCCAGCACTGGGTGATGCATAAGCAGTTCCCCCTCCCACAGGAGAGGCTCTGCAGGATCAGGTCAAGGAAGGCAACTCACCTCTGCAAACCACAGGAGAGGCAGGACCACTGGCTTAATCTTCCCTGTTTGACTGGGGGGGAAGAAAAACACACACTTAGATTTCTGGTTGATCAGGCCACAATTAGTGCCATAATTCTTCCTAAAGAGATGGGTCTGACAGACTGATAATGGCCAGGAAATCAGTGTAAGGAAG